>NC_056729.1:1771784355-1771816855 GCF_019279795.1 Protopterus annectens
AATATTAATCTGTGTATCAGTACTGCAGTTAAACTGTGGATAACATAGAAATGTACCAATATTAATCTGTGTATCAGTACTGCAGTTAAACTGTGGATAACATAGAAATGTACCAATATTAATCTGTGTATCAGTACTGCAGTTAAACTGTGGATAACATAGAAATGTACCAATATTAATCTGTGTATCAGTACTGCAGTTAAACTGTGGATAACATAGAAATGTACCAATATTAATCTGTGTATCAGTACTGCAGTTAAACTGTGGATAACATAGAAATGTACCAATATTAATCTGTGTATCAGTACTGGAGTTAAACTGTGGATAACATAGAAATGTACCAATATTAATCTGTGTATCAGTACTGCAGTTAAACTGTGGATAACATAGAAATGTACCAATATTAATCTGTGTATCAGTACTGCAGTTAAACTGTGGATAACATAGAAATGTACCAATATTAATCTGTGTATCAGTATTGGAGTTAAACTGTGGATAACATAGAAATGTACCAATATTAATCTGTGTATCAGTACTGCAGTTAAACTGTGGATAACATAGAAATGTACCAATATTAATCTGTGTATCAGTACTGCAGTTAAACTGTGGATAACATAGAAATGTACCAATATTAATCTGTGTATCAGTACTGCAGTTAAACTGTGGATAACATAGAAATGTACCAATATTAATCTGTGTATCAGTACTGCAGTTAAACTGTGGATAACATAGAAATGTACCAATATTAATCTGTGTATCAGTACTGCAGTTAAACTGTGGATAACATAGAAATGTACCAATATTAATCTGTGTATCAGTACTGCAGTTAAACTGTGGATAACATAGAAATGTACCAATATTAATCTGTGTATCAGTACTGCAGTTAAACTGTGGATAACATAGAAATGTACCAATATTAATCTGTGTATCAGTACTGCAGTTAAACTGTGGATAACATAGAAATGTACCAATATTAATCTGTGTATCAGTACTGCAGTTAAACTGTGGATAACATAGAAATGTACCAATATTAATCTGTGTATCAGTACTGCAGTTAAACTGTGGATAACATAGAAATGTACCAATATTAATCTGTGTATCAGTACTGCAGTTAAACTGTGGATAACATAGAAATGTACCAATATTAATCTGTGTATCAGTATTGGAGTTAAACTGTGGATAACATAGAAATGTACCAATATTAATCTGTGTATCAGTACTGCAGTTAAACTGTGGATAACATAGAAATGTACCAATATTAATCTGTGTATCAGTACTGCAGTTAAACTGTGGATAACATAGAAATGTACCAATATTAATCTGTGTATCAGTACTGCAGTTAAACTGTGGATAACATAGAAATGTACCAATATTAATCTGTGTATCAGTACTGCAGTTAAACTGTGGATAACATAGAAATGTACCAATATTAATCTGTGTATCAGTACTGCAGTTAAACTGTGGATAACATAGAAATGTACCAATATTAATCTGTGTATCAGTATTGGAGTTAAACTGTGGATAACATAGAAATGTACCAATATTAATCTGTGTATCAGTACTGCAGTTAAACTGTGGATAACATAGAAATGTACCAATATTAATCTGTGTATCAGTACTGCAGTTAAACTGTGGATAACATAGAAATGTACCAATATTAATCTGTGTATCAGTACTGCAGTTAAACTGTGGATAACATAGAAATGTACCAATATTAATCTGTGTATCAGTATTGGAGTTAAACTGTGGATAACATAGAAATGTACCAATATTAATCTGTGTATCAGTACTGCAGTTAAACTGTGGATAACATAGAAATGTACCAATATTAATCTGTGTATCAGTACTGCAGTTAAACTGTGGATAACATAGAAATGTACCAATATTAATCTGTGTATCAGTACTGGAGTTAAACTGTGGATAACATAGAAATGTACCAATATTAATCTGTGTATCAGTACTGCAGTTAAACTGTGGATAACATAGAAATGTACCAATATTAATCTGTGTATCAGTACTGCAGTTAAACTGTGGATAACATAGAAATGTACCAATATTAATCTGTGTATCAGTACTGCAGTTAAACTGTGGATAACATAGAAATGTACCAATATTAATCTGTGTATCAGTATTGCAGTTAAACTGTGGATAACATAGAAATGTACCAATATTAATCTGTGTATCAGTACTGCAGTTAAACTGTGGATAACATAGAAATGTACCAATATTAATCTGTGTATCAGTACTGCAGTTAAACTGTGGATAACATAGAAATGTACCAATATTAATCTGTGTATCAGTACTGCAGTTAAACTGTGGATAACATAGAAATGTACCAATATTAATCTGTGTATCAGTACTGGAGTTAAACTGTGGATAACATAGAAATGTACCAATATTAATCTGTGTATCAGTACTGCAGTTAAACTGTGGATAACATAGAAATGTACCAATATTAATCTGTGTATCAGTACTGCAGTTAAACTGTGGATAACATAGAAATGTACCAATATTAATCTGTGTATCAGTACTGCAGTTAAACTGTGGATAACATAGAAATGTACCAATATTAATCTGTGTATCAGTATTGCAGTTAAACTGTGGATAACATAGAAATGTACCAATATTAATCTGTGTATCAGTACTGCAGTTAAACTGTGGATAACATAGAAATGTACCAATATTAATCTGTGTATCAGTACTGCAGTTAAACTGTGGATAACATAGAAATGTACCAATATTAATCTGTGTATCAGTACTGCAGTTAAACTGTGGATAACATAGAAATGTACCAATATTAATCTGTGTATCAGTACTGCAGTTAAACTGTGGATAACATAGAAATGTACCAATATTAATCTGTGTATCAGTACTGCAGTTAAACTGTGGATAACATAGAAATGTACCAATATTAATCTGTGTATCAGTACTGCAGTTAAACTGTGGATAACATAGAAATGTACCAATATTAATCTGTGTATCAGTACTGCAGTTAAACTGTGGATAACATAGAAATGTACCAATATTAATCTGTGTATCAGTACTGCAGTTAAACTGTGGATAACATAGAAATGTACCAATATTAATCTGTGTATCAGTACTGCAGTTAAACTGTGGATAACATAGAAATGTACCAATATTAATCTGTGTATCAGTACTGCAGTTAAACTGTGGATAACATAGAAATGTACCAATATTAATCTGTGTATCAGTACTGCAGTTAAACTGTGGATAACATAGAAATGTACCAATATTAATCTGTGTATCAGTATTGCAGTTAAACTGTGGATAACATAGAAATGTACCAATATTAATCTGTGTATCAGTACTGCAGTTAAACTGTGGATAACATAGAAATGTACCAATATTAATCTGTGTATCAGTATTGGAGTTAAACTGTGGATAACATAGAAATGTACCAATATTAATCTGTGTATCAGTACTGCAGTTAAACTGTGGATAACATAGAAATGTACCAATATTAATCTGTGTATCAGTACTGCAGTTAAACTGTGGATAACATAGAAATGTACCAATATTAATCTGTGTATCAGTACTGCAGTTAAACTGTGGATAACATAGAAATGTACCAATATTAATCTGTGTATCAGTACTGCAGTTAAACTGTGGATAACATAGAAATGTACCAATATTAATCTGTGTATCAGTACTGCAGTTAAACTGTGGATAACATAGAAATGTACCAATATTAATCTGTGTATCAGTACTGCAGTTAAACTGTGGATAACATAGAAATGTACCAATATTAATCTGTGTATCAGTATTGCAGTTAAACTGTGGATAACATAGAAATGTACCAATATTAATCTGTGTATCAGTACTGCAGTTAAACTGTGGATAACATAGAAATGTACCAATATTAATCTGTGTATCAGTATTGCAGTTAAACTGTGGATAACATAGAAATGTACCAATATTAATCTGTGTATCAGTACTGCAGTTAAACTGTGGATAACATAGAAATGTACCAATATTAATCTGTGTATCAGTACTGCAGTTAAACTGTGGATAACATAGAAATGTACCAATATTAATCTGTGTATCAGTACTGCAGTTAAACTGTGGATAACATAGAAATGTACCAATATTAATCTGTGTATCAGTATTGGAGTTAAACTGTGGATAACATAGAAATGTACCAATATTAATCTGTGTATCAGTACTGCAGTTAAACTGTGGATAACATAGAAATGTACCAATATTAATCTGTGTATCAGTACTGCAGTTAAACTGTGGATAACATAGAAATGTACCAATATTAATCTGTGTATCAGTACTGGAGTTAAACTGTGGATAACATAGAAATGTACCAATATTAATCTGTGTATCAGTACTGCAGTTAAACTGTGGATAACATAGAAATGTACCAATATTAATCTGTGTATCAGTATTGCAGTTAAACTGTGGATAACATAGAAATGTACCAATATTAATCTGTGTATCAGTACTGCAGTTAAACTGTGGATAACATAGAAATGTACCAATATTAATCTGTGTATCAGTACTGCAGTTAAACTGTGGATAACATAGAAATGTACCAATATTAATCTGTGTATCAGTACTGCAGTTAAACTGTGGATAACATAGAAATGTACCAATATTAATCTGTGTATCAGTACTGCAGTTAAACTGTGGATAACATAGAAATGTACCAATATTAATCTGTGTATCAGTACTGCAGTTAAACTGTGGATAACATAGAAATGTACCAATATTAATCTGTGTATCAGTATTGGAGTTAAACTGTGGATAACATAGAAATGTACCAATATTAATCTGTGTATCAGTACTGCAGTTAAACTGTGGATAACATAGAAATGTACCAATATTAATCTGTGTATCAGTACTGCAGTTAAACTGTGGATAACATAGAAATGTACCAATATTAATCTGTGTATCAGTACTGCAGTTAAACTGTGGATAACATAGAAATGTACCAATATTAATCTGTGTATCAGTACTGCAGTTAAACTGTGGATAACATAGAAATGTACCAATATTAATCTGTGTATCAGTATTGGAGTTAAACTGTGGATAACATAGAAATGTACCAATATTAATCTGTGTATCAGTACTGCAGTTAAACTGTGGATAACATAGAAATGTACCAATATTAATCTGTGTATCAGTACTGCAGTTAAACTGTGGATAACATAGAAATGTACCAATATTAATCTGTGTATCAGTATTGGAGTTAAACTGTGGATAACATAGAAATGTACCAATATTAATCTGTGTATCAGTACTGCAGTTAAACTGTGGATAACATAGAAATGTACCAATATTAATCTGTGTATCAGTATTGCAGTTAAACTGTGGATAACATAGAAATGTACCAATATTAATCTGTGTATCAGTACTGCAGTTAAACTGTGGATAACATAGAAATGTACCAATATTAATCTGTGTATCAGTACTGCAGTTAAACTGTGGATAACATAGCAATTCCTTAAGTGATCTCTTATTCTTATACATATAGCTCAGGACTTCTCCTACTATTGATTCCACTCTCTCATTAGATCTAAGTATATCCCAGTGTTTAGCACAGATGTCCTTCAACAATCTAATGTTGCTGGCATAAGTAACTGGTACTCTCAGTTTACAGTTGGTCACTTTCTGTTTGCAAATTGAGTGGGTGAAGAGAAATATGGCTTACCCTCCTGAGTTCTAGATGTATATATTCGAGCTGTAACCGAGCTAATTTCTTTCTTATTATAACCACTGTCAAGGAATCGCTGTTCCATATGTTTCAATTTACAAGAGAAGGTGGAGTCACCAGATGTCAATCTGGATGTTCTTAACATCTGTGCTGTCACAACATTATTAAAAATGTAACAAAATAATATGAAACAAACCAGCCAAAACACCTTGCCGATAATTGCACCAACTGTGTAAAATCAATGTATATAGAGTTAACAAATATGAATGTTGGTGTCAGCTCATACGAACACTCTGGTTCAAGTAAGGTATAAGTTTTGCAAAAAGCACTGGTTGGTTTGAAAAAGCACTTGTTGCGAAAGCGCTTACCATTGTTAGTCAGAGGATCCAATAAATTCATTTTTTAAGAATCTCTGGGACTACTTGCTTTTGTCGTGAAAACGAGTTTTTGGCATTGTTTTATGCTGTTTGCTGCTTGGTCTGAATAGACCTGTACTGTTTCATTATAGCGTTTTGTCACGCTTATTGTATAGAAGACTTGGTGGTATCCTCTGGTCTGAACAGACCTTGGTTCCTATACGTGATCTGGCTTACTTCATTTTTCAGCTTCCAGAGTTGCTGGAGCACGGCTTCGCATAGCGGAGCAACGGAAGGGATTTAACACTTGCTAGCTGCACACAAATACAGCGTGAATTTACAATGAGAGGTAAATTCATTCTTTAACGGCAAATCTGTTTTGCATCTGGTTTGGTTATTTGGTTTGGTCCCTGCTTGCTGTATTCACGACGGTGCCATAGCGGAGTTATAAGGATACATTCCACTGTTCATAAAGATCGTGAAAAGACTGTGTACAAGTTATAAAGGTAACTTTATGTCATACTGTAGATATTATCTACCGTGAAAACCTTTTTTGCCAGTGCTTTTTGCAAAACTTATACCTTACTTGAACCAGAGTGTTCGTATGAGCTGACACCAACATTATTAAAAATGTGCTCAGCATGCATAGTCTGTCTATGGAGAAACATCTTCCTATGGCAACTTTTCCTATAGATTTCAGAAGTAAAAGCACCATCAAGTCCCCCCGTAATCCCAACATCAAGAAAATCCATACTTACAGTAGAGCTACTGGCCGTCAATCTAAGAATGTCAGTACTACTGTTGAGTTGACCAATGTACTGAGACAGCTCATCACCAGTACCCTCCCACAGGAGGAAAAGATCATCAACAAATCTCCTGTAAAAAATAACCTGTCCAGGCTTGAGCTGAGGTATAATATGCATTTCCTCCCATTTTGCCATAACGAGGTTGGCATATCTATTGGCACAATAAGGGCCCATAGCTACTCCATCCCTTTGTTTAAAAATACCTTCTTCAAACATAAAAATTTTATTGTCAAGAATAAGTTCCATAAGCATACACAGTAAATCTATCTTATGGATCTCATAAGTGCCATCTTGCTTTAGATAGTCTACCAAAATCTCTATCCCTGTGTTATTGGGTATGCACATAAAAAGGGATTTCACATCTAATGCTATCATAATGCAACCAACAACAAGTGGTTTAACTTGTATGTGAGCAAATAAGACCCTAAGGAACTGTTCAGTATCCTTTAAAATATAACAATTATTAGCTAGGATTGGTTTCAAATGTTGTTCAACACAGATGGAAAGGGGTTCCGTGCACCACCCCCTTCCAGCTACTATTGGTCTCACAGGGGGTTTACTGGCATGCTTATGTATTTTAGGGAGGCCCTGTATAGTAGGCAAAGGTGGTTCTTGTATAATAAAATAATTAAAAAGATCAAGACTAATATGTCCAAGCTGCAGACATTCAAACAATTCATTATACACTCTACTAATAGACTGTTCAACCTGTTGCATTGTAAATGGAATATAAATTAATGGATCATTGAGCATGGTATACATTGCATCCTTGTAAAATGTATAATCCATAACTGCCAGACATCCACCTTTGTCTGCTGGTCTAAAGCTCAAGGTAGAATCCTGACACGATTGTTCTAGCGCTAACCACTCATAACTGACAAGTTACAAAAGTCTTTGTACTGGTCTAAAGCTCAAGGTAGAATCCTGACACAATTGTTCTAGCGCTAACGTCTCATTAACTGACATGTTACAAAAAGTTTTTGTACGGGTCTAAAGCTCAAGGTAGAGTCCTGACACAATTGTTCTAGCGCTAACCTCTCATTAACTGATATGTTAACGATTGTTCTAGAGCTTACCTCTCATTAACTGACATGTTAACGATTGTTCTAGCGCTAACCTCTCATAACTGACACATTACAAAAAGTCTTTGTATTGCTGTTATTTTCATACAAAGCATAAATGTCCCGAATGCATGCTTTTAAAAACTTCAATAGCATCAACTGTAGGTGGTATAAAGCAACTAGTTTTCCTACAAATATTAGCATTATTATTACTAGTGCCATGTGAATCATTAAAAAACATCTTTAAACTGACATTTCTAGTAAAAGTCTTAAGTTCCATAATGTTTTCAGTTTGAGTCATTTTCGTAGCTGGTATGAAACTCATACCTTTGTTTAGAAGATTCATTTCAATGGCCGTTAGTCTATGACTAGATAAATTCCAAACTAGCGTTGTTCCCACATCTTCTTCAGTGTTAGCGAAGTCCCTTCCTCGGCCGATGCCTTCCTCTCAAATCGTGCTCTCCCCAAAGGTCGTTCATAAAAATTAGATGTACGAATGGGAAGAGAGTTAGACAACAAGCCGTTTGGATTAAACGGCAGAGTTGGAGCACAAGTAGTTGCCACTGCATGGGAAGAATCCTTCCTTCGTGCTCCATTATCCGCGCACTAGCTGAATTGGTGCTGATGTCATCCGCAGGCAACAAGATACAAAAAAAGAATGAAAACATGAATGAGTGATTTGGTCGGGGTATGACAGAAGCAATATTAAGGAAATCCCAAGTTTACTGGAATGTTTTGCTTCACTGTCATTACTTGTCCATCATAAGCTTCTCATTTAATTTTCACACTGCATTAGTTTATCTTCCATTGATAGTCTTTCATTTGATATTGTTATGTTCACTGTGACAGTTTGCAAATGCAAACAGTCCTTTGCCCACCTAATCATGAAGGGATTCACATCTAGATCAGGGGAGGTCATCGTACCTCTTTACTCATCCCTCATCAGGCCCATAATTGAGTACAATGCCCCTTTTGGGATGTACCTTACCAGACACCTGCAGCAACTGGAAAGACCCCAAAAGTACCTCACCAAGAGGATCAAAAGGCTCAAACAGATGCCATATGCTGCCCGGTTAAAGAAACTCCAGCTCTACTCAGTGGCATACCACCTGCTCAGAGGCGATCTGTGCCTGACGTATAAAGCCATGACCAACCCGGAATTAATGGACATGCTGCACCTCAGAAAATCCAAATCTCATCAAGCTACGCGCCCGAGAGACTTGAACCTCAGCACTGAAATAAATAGGACATGCTGGAGGGACAGATTCATAACCCAGAGGCTCCCTTCACTCTGGAATAAAATCCCAGTCCAGGTTAGGCAGAGTCCCACATTGACTCTCTTCAAGAGGAATCTTGATGAGTGGATGGGAGATCGTAGGTTTACCCCAGCTATCACTTCTGTGTCACTGTTAGACAGAGGCACAGTATACTAACCTCAAAAAAAGGCATAGCAAAATTAATTTAAAATGGGTGGCGAAAGCCAAACACACTCTGGCTAGGCTTATAAATGCCCTAGGGCAGATAGCCTGGTATGAACCTATGAAACTTTATTTATTTTATTTATTTTATTTATTTATCATTTGTTGACCGGGAAAGTCCGACTAGGTTCCACAGAGCCTGTTTTCAGCGGAGGCCCGGGGAGAAATGCTCCAGATGCATGTCTTTGGAACATGAACCTATGAAAGACCATGCATAATTTCCATTATTTTATCAATTGGCATTGATGATCTTAATGTCAGAAATGGTCAGATGCAACCTATGTCCTCTGCAGCACCTGTGCCTTGTCCACTTTAATGATATTTTTAAAGAAACATATTTACTCACTGATAATGCTTAATTCTGTCAAGTGACATTCTAGTTTCCAGTCCAATACTGAAGCACAGAAGGAATCATATGCAGGGGAATTCAGTACAAATGTATTTTCTGTTTAATTGGATCATATATATCAAGATTTATCAAGCTAAACTCACAAATACCAATAACAAGTGACACATTATTCTGTCAAGAAATACTTTTGTTTTCAGTTTCACCTATTTCCATCTGCAATGTATATTTTTCAGCCTCTAATTAAAGTAAATATTAAGCCTTGAAATAATTTGCTAAATACTATTCCAGGGAATAATATCATAGTATAATAATAACTACCTATCTGTGGTACATCACTGGAATGCCCGTGGTATCCTCCTTCTCTTCATCTTCTATTTTGCTCACTGTACTTTGTCTCTCCTGTTTGCTTGTTAGGTTAGTGCTTCTGACAGCTGATCCCTTTCACTCTTGCCCCACATTGGTATTCTTTAATTAATTTCCCTTTCCAGGTACATACTTTAAAATGGGCAGGCAAACTTTTTACCTTTTCCCCAGTGCAGCTGCTCAGACATAGCTTTACAGCTTGTGTGCCACTGATTGTTTTTTTTTATTAAGTTCATATTGCAAACCGTTTACAGGCTCTACCCGCTCCATTCACCCTTGTTGCACTCAGGTTCATTCCGCTACCCTACCCTGCATCCATTCCCACCTACCCTCACTTTCCTTTAATTAATACACTGCCACAGACACACCCACTCCTTCCTTCAGCCAATCCACACTATCCACTCCAGTTCTCATCAATCCTACCTTACACTTAATCTATAAAAAAATGATTTTCTCTGCCCACTATCTCCACATCTTTATAGCATTTTTGTCTCTATATACTATTTTCCTCTAGACTAGGGCAGTCACGGTGGTGCAGCAGTTAGCATTGCCACCTCACAGCAAGAGGTTCTCTGGTTCGATTCTCGGCTGGGGTGCCTTCTGTGCGAAGTCTGCATGTCCTCCCTGTGGTCACGTGGGTTTTCTCCGGGTGCTCCGGTTTCCTCCCAAAGACATGCCGTAGGTGGATTGGACACTCTAAATTGGCCCTAGGTGTGAGTGTGTGCATGTGTGTGGCCTTCTGTGGAAGGTTGGGTGCCGGGCTGGCAACTCAACACTGTAAAACTGCACTGCCAATCATGAGCAGACAGATGATCCACTGTGGCGATGCCTCACCGGGAACAAGCCAAAAGAAGAAGAAGAAGAAATACTGTTTTCTTCTAGACTACTGGAAAAACTGTGATAAGACTTCCAACCAACAAATTATTTTTAGTTTCTGCAATTACATCCTTTCTTCTATCTGCATATATCTCTACAACTATCACAATTTGCATGTTATAGTCACCCACTCCCCAATCTATACAGACAGACACCTACCCCTCATCACATCTTTATCATATCACCTCATCTATTTCATAACTCTTGCGCGCACCTCTTCTCATTCAAAGTTCCTCAGCCAAATTCTTCCACTGATTCTATATACAGATTCCTGAGACTTCTTTCTAAACTGAAGCACAAACATCCTACCCTGAATTACTATATACTTATATGTGGAGTCTTTCACCCCAATCCAGGCCCACCATCCCACCCTCAGAATGCCTCTGCTATAACTGCACCTCTTTCTCCCCATTTAAATAACTTGTGCTACAATACCACTGATTGCTTAGTACTAAAGTTTAACCTAAAAAGCCTATTAAAGAAAATCCACGAGTTCCATGCAACTACTGCTCACTAGTCACCCCACTTAGGCATTTTAACAGAAATCTGGCTCAAACCTCACATTCTTGATCAGGAAATCCTACCCCTAGGATACAATATCCAAAGACAAGATAGCTCCCTCAAATGTGGTGGAGGATTAGCTATTATATATAAAGACCATTTAAAACTTGAATGTTTCAACATTCACCCCAAGTTATTTCAAACATGGAAATACTAAACACCCATCTTCAGATAAACACCCAAAACAATATTACCATCATAGCCATCTACCTTCCTCCAGTTATCAGCCCATCCACTATCGAAGATCTTTTAAACTGGTGTTCTCAGCACTGAGACAAGAAACTATTATCATGGGTGATTTAGCATTGAGTGGGACAGAATCGGTTCTAATAATCCCTCAAACAAGAAACTATTATCATGGGTGATTTAGCCTTGAGTGGGACAGAATCGGTTCTAATAATCCTTCAAACCATAAAAACCTTTATGGCTTTAACCAGTTAATTCTCAACCCAGATAGGGTTGACAAACATACTAATAAACAATCCATCCTTGACTGGTCTCTTACTAATTCAAATCCAGACTCTTATCTCTCAGGATTTCTTCCAGACAGCCTGAGTAATCACCTACCAACCTACATGCTAAAACAATACTCCTGTATTCCTAGAGAAATAACATACAAGTTTATCCACAACAAAACAAACTTTTCTCCAGATAGCTTTACCACTCTTCTCCAACAAGTAAACTGATCCCCTTAAACATCTCCACCTCAATCACAAAGTCCAATACTTCAATGAAACATTTCTCACTATCTTAAATAGACTAGCTCCCCTTAGAAGAGCATGCACAAAAGTTAGACACATCCCCTGGCTTTCTGCTGACACAAAATGGCTCCTCAAGCAGAGAGACAAAGCATGGCACAATCATCAACTCTTAAAAACTCAACCAACCTTCATAACTACTGACACCTTTGTAATTTAGACAAAAAACAATTGAAGCTCAACAAAAAACAACATTTTACAACAATCCAAAATAGGCAACTTGATAACCCAAAGAAATTTTGGGGTACCGTTAATAATCTCCTAAAACCTGGTCAGGCCACTATACCAAGTCAAAATACTACAAACTCACATGATAACACTGCCACTCAATTTAACAATCACTTTGCAAACTCTATACTATCACTAGTAAAAGACAAAATAAATTCCTGATTGTCTCTACCCACAAATCTTCAAACAACTGCTGATTCCTTTATTATTCAACCCATTCAAACTCGCCACATAAAAAACTGCTATCCAAACTGAAATGCTGTTCCACTGGTGCTGACCAGCTTCACAATGACCACCTCAGACCTGCTGCAGGGGCTATTGCTTACCTCATATCCATCCTTATAAATCAACACAATGAATACCTCAAAACTGATGCAGGGACTATTGCTTACCTTGTATCTATCCTTATAAATCGGTCCATTACTGATCAATACGTTCCATCACTATGGAAAGTGTCCCATGTAATCTCTCTTCACAAAGGTGGTACCTCCAATGATTTTCCAAACTACAGGACTATAGCCATCCCCCCCATAGCAAAAATACTGGAAAAATGCATTCACTCACTACTTCTCAATCACCTCTTGAAAAACAACCTTTTATCCTCCACCCAACGTGGTTTCTGACCTAAACATAGTACAACAACAGCCCTGATCATTTTCACAAATACAGTGAACCAACATAGAAACAAGGGTTACTTACCTCTGCTATATTTCTCGGTCTATCGAAGGCCTTCGATATGGTATTCCACAAAAAAATTATCTTCGAGCTAGCCTCCCTTAACCTCTCTCACTCTACCCTTACCTTGTTTGTTAGTTACTTAACCAACCATCAACAAGCAGTTAAATGACAAAATCAGCTATCCTCTTCTCTTCTTATCTCAAGTCAGTGTACCCCAAGGTCGATGTACCCCAGTGTTCTATTCTTGGTCCCTTCCTTTTTACAATATTTGCAAATAGACTAAGCTCTGCCACCCAACATGCCACACTGGTTCAATACGCAGATGACTCGTCCCTCATATGCTCTGCCCCATCCCTAGTAGCCCTTCTCAACAAAACTCAACAATCCTTTCTAGACATAGAAACATACCTTAATAATTCACAACTGATTCTTAATGCCTCAAAAACAAAACGTATGCTTTTCTCCAGCGGTAAAAAATCCACAGGCAGTGCTCCTTTCACCATTTACTTATCTAACAATACCCTGATTGGACCTGTTGACTATTAAAAACTACTCGGAATCTCAAATGTGCTAAGAGCCTATACCTTACTAGAAAGTGCACTTCAAACTAGGCTCCTTGTATAGAGTTAAGCCCTTCCTAACCAGCTCCACCAATCTGCAGAATTTATCTTCTATCCACTGTCTTATATGCCTCACCCATCTTCACTAATTTAAGGAAATGTCACTTAAACAAACTAGAATCCTGCTGTTACAAAGTAGCCAGATTTGCTTCCAACCAACCTGTAAGAACTCATCACTGCAAGGTACTACACCAACTAAACTGGTTAGAACTTCCCAGCCTTCTAGCCTTTAAACAACTGGTTCTCATTCTACTATTTATTACCCTGACAACTGCCCATCTATTTGCAACCTAGCTCAGCCTTAGTCCAGTAGTATAACCCTTAGGTCTTCTAATAAATTGCTATTGTCTGTCACCAAGTCCAGCAACAGCTATGGGGATACCCTATACTCAGTCAAACTTGCCAAAACATGAAATGATGTACCTCAAAATATACTTATATATACTTAACACTAACAATATTTACAAGATCAAGCAACTACTTAAAGGAGCACCTTAAAAAAACACTTGGCTTTGCTCCTGTGCTAAACCCTATTAGCAGTTCTAAACATACCCCTTACCTAGTTCTCCCCCCTCTACTAAAGGTACCTCCAACTTGGCTCTATCCCCTAACCTTCCCCATTCCTTAGCCTCCCTCTTCTACCCTCTGCTGCCTAGCCACATTCTTTTACCTGCCAATCTATTGCATTTCCTTCACTTCAATGTGTATTACTTCTGTTTGGTCGAATTGTTTTTCTGTTCAGCCAAAACGTTTTTTTTTTTTTATTCTTACTGTGTTAATCTACTCTCAGTTGTTATGATTGTTATTTTTCTATTTACAATGTTTTATATTAACTTCTGCCTACATGCGTCTTCAACTATTGTTTTGTCCTGTAAACACTATGTATTCAAATATTGGTTTTCTATGTTTACATTGTATTGTATTGGGTGGGGCAGTGGTGCAGTGGTTAACATTGTCACCTCACAGCAAGAGGTTCTCCTGTTTGATTCTCGGCTGGGGTGCCTTCTGTGTGGAGTTTGCATGTTCTCCCTGTGTTCGTGTGGGTTTCCTCCGGGTACTCCGGTTTCCTACCACATTCCAAAGACATGCATCTGGAGCATTTCTCCCCGGGCCTCCGCTGAAAACAGGCTCTGTGGAACCTAGTCGGACTTTCCCAGTCAACAAATGATAAATAAAATAAAATAAAAATAAATAAAATCTCATGGAGCTTTTCTCCCTGGGCCGCTGCTCAAAATGGGCCTTTGCAGATGCAGTTGGACTCTCCTGGTAAACAAATGGAAATAAATAAGCAAATGAGACATACAAATAAAAAGCAAGAGAAGTTCCCTATAATAAGCTGATTCTCATTCATTGAGACTTAATGAATCATAAATCACAAGATCACTGTACCAAAATGATAACCCTCACAACATGGAGCCTGGATGATCAGTCGGTTAGACCATCCAAACAATGGATCAGTTAATGATGGCAGCAGGTGTTTGTGTGAGAGTGCACTACACTGGAGATTGGTGCATTGCCCTTTCTCCTCTGTAGTACAATCTCTCAATTTGTATATGAAACGATCGTGCAGGTGTTGTGGGGGTAGTACCACACTTGGGGTGTGCAGGGGAGGCCTTTGTCCCCCCTCCACAGCACTTTGTTGTCAATGTTTTGAGCTTTTCTTCATGTTGTCTTGATATTGTAAAAGTCGACATTCTGACACATCAATATTGTGAGATAGAGCCATAATATATATATATATATATATATATATATATATATATATATATATATATATATATATATATATATATATTTTTTCTTTTTTTCCTCAGACTATTACAAATATTATTCTGAGTTAACATCATGATAAACAGACTGCAAGTGGTCTTTCTGATTTATTATTGCTTTGATGTCAGGAGAGACCGAAGGTAGGCTTATATTCCTGAGAGCTATCATATGCAGAGAGGGCCATCATATTTAGGAAATCAAGAAGCACAGAACTAAAATGAAGCACTGGACCATCCAGGGGACGCATGTACAAATGTGTTCAACCCATTTCAGTATCCATTTCTAAACTGTAGCATCAAATAGTCTCATGTTACTGGAAAAAACAGTACCTACTTACCTTATCATTGAATAGTACATCCTTACCTTATCATTTAATAGTACCTTCTTACCTTATCATTTAATAGTACCTACTTCCCTTATCATTTAATAGTACCTCCTTACCTTATCATTTAATAGTACCTACTTACCTTATCATGTAATAGTACCTCCTTACCTTATCATTTAATAGTACCTACTTACCTTATCATGTAATAGTACCTCCTTACCTTATCATTTAATAGTACCTACTTACCTTATCATTTAATAGTACCTACTTAGCTTATCATTTAATAGTACCTACTTACCTTATCATTTAATAGTACCTCCTTACCTTATCATTTAATAGTACCTACTTATCTTATCATTTAACAGTACCTACTTACCTTATCATTTAATAGTACCTACTTACCTTATCATTTAATAGTACCTACTTACCTTATATCATTTAATAGTACCTCCTTACCTTATCATTTAATAGTATCTACTTAGCTTACCATTTAATAGTACCTACTTACCTTATCATTTAATAGTACCTACTTACCTTATCATTTAATAGTACCTACTTACCTTATCATTTAATAGTACCTACTTACCTTATATCATTTATTGCAAATATAGATAGATGGTCACTGTGAGATTCTTCCATGAAATTAGACATGGCAATGTTTCATGGGTTAATAAAAAGGACCTACTTGGGGGTACCCTACTGACCTGATGTTGTATCTTTCCTAGTTGTGAGAGTAACCATTTAGGGAAAAATGACAGGGTTGCAATGAAGGTTGATCTCAGTTTTTTCATTGGCAGTTTCCCCCATCAATACTTAAGTTACTCATAATGACAAGATTCATATTCACACTGGTGGAGAGCCATGGAAGGATTTTTTCAGCCAATGGCTCATTCCTTCTTGGGGGGAATATACAAGCAAGCCACTGATAATGATTTTTCCTTATTAATGTTTATTTTGCCAATATGGGCTGTGTTTGTTTACATAATAGTATCAGATTCACTAAAACAAGAAGTAAGGCCACTACAAAGTAGGACAAAAGTAACCGTATTATCATGTTTGTGGGTCCATATTAGCTCTTAAGATATTCATCCTGGTGAAGAGAGATGTCTGTATTCCTTCAATACTTTTTAACTAAGTTTTAGAGAAGATTAGGGCACCAGCTGACAACAGAATGAACCTGCTTTGGCTCAACATGGTAGGGGCAGTGCCCCTGCTTTATCTGATATGTACCAGCAGGCCTATTGGACAATAGTGACAGCATCTGCTTAACCAAAATTCTAGACACAAAAACATTTTGGAGAAACCATGGAGAGGTCTATCAAGCAGAAAAGCCATTCAGTAAAGCTGGAAGGGGGGATAAGACCATCCTCAAACTATGTCAAATAAGGGTGAGAGGGGCTTGATCATTACTGGGAAGACTGTCTGGAGTAGGAGGCCAGTTGGTATAATAATTAAGGTCCTCACCTCCCATGCACAAGGTGCAAGATTCAATCCTATTTTCCAGTCAATGAGTTTGCATGTTCTCCCTGCATCTCTGCAGAGATGCTCCCACCTCCCAAAAACATGCTGAGTATTTCCACCAGACTCAATATGGTGGCCTACAGTGAGAAGAATTGTATAGACCCACTGCTTTGGACATCAACTGTGGTGCTTAGTTTCCTCAAGAAAGGAGAACATGGATCACATACTACAAACAGTGTAAAATTGTCTCTAGGTGATTTTTATTTTTTTATTTTATTTTTTATTTAACGTTTGTTTATCGGGAAAGTCCGACTTCAGAACAAAGCCAATTTTCTGTGGCGGCCCAGGGAGAAATACTCCAGATGCATATCTTTATAACGTGGGAGGAAACCAGAGCACCCAAAGGAAACCCACGTGAATGCAGGGAAGACATGCATTCACATTGACTAGTGCCATCAAAGGGTCATGGTATTTGCTGATGATAATTGGGTTGAGGACCTGGCCCACTCCATCCTACACCAGGGGCCCATGCTAACTGTGGGCGGGGTATATGTCCCCATACTGGCTTATGTGTGCCTGCCCTAAAGCCCAGCAGCCCTGTGTTAGTAACATACTGGCTGGCTTTTGTCCATTTGCCCAGCTTGGGTTAAGCTGAAGAGTTCTGTTGAGTGAATGTTTGACATAAATCTAATCAACCAGCCAAATATTCACTAAGAATTGTTACACTCAGTATAGGTTCACTGACAGGACACATTTTGAAAGTGAATGACCTGACAGTAAGGAGGAGGTTGTGTATCCCAAAGATGCAAGGACAGTGCAGCAAAGCCACTTGACTTACAGTTCAGAGTCTACAGAGGAAGAGGACAGACTAGAAATGGTGTGTGAACTGTGGTGAGAAATCATCGAGGGATATCCTCAAAATTAGTGACAGACTAATGACAGTCAGACCCCAGCCTAATGAGAGGGCAGTATCCATAATCTCAGCATATGCCCCACAGCAGGGTTGTGATAGTGAAAAAAAGAGTGCATTCAAAGAATTCCTTACCTCCTTGAAAGATCCTGCTATTAAAGAAACAACTAGGAAGAACAGAATTAATTTAGAATTAATCTTTAAAATAATCCTTGGTCAAAGTTTTAGCTCTCATTGAAACGTTCTCATTTTAGATAAGTCCATATTATTTAGTTTGTGAAATCTCATTACTGGCTTGTGTGAATTATTTATAACTCATTCTCAGAGAAATTATATAAATTGTAAATAGTTTACTTATTTTTTCTTAATTCTGTATTATTATATTTAAATGGTACAAGTAATGTATAAAGATCATAAAGACCTTTTAATTTATAAAGATTATAAAGACCTTCAACTTTAGCACTCAAACCATACATTTCATTTAAAACTCATAGCAAGCACTAATTAACCCTAGCACTAGACCCCCCTATACTGTCTAGAAGGACAAGGCTCTCTATTCGTCCCCACCAGCCAATCAGAAAAACAGCTTACTCTACCTATTCAGGCATGTCCAAAGGGCAGCTTGCTGTGTACTCTCCAGTCCAACTGGTGAATTTGGGCATTTTGAGGCAATGTTACAACTGCCTCATGTACACAGACAACCCTCTCCTCCTACCACCAAACACTAATATATGTGAGAGATGCAATTATACAGCCAAACTGGAGGCAAAGCTCTCTCAACCTAAGACTGGAATTGACAGTCAAGAGGAGAGGGGTAATACTTGCAACACACCACCAGTCTCACATAGACCTAATAAACCAACACTGGCAAATAACACACGTGAATACATGAAAACATACTCGGAGGCTCTAAATAAAAATCTGCAAAAGCAACACAGACCTCCAAAGCAGACATCCAAGCAACCTCCACACCCCATTACCAACCACGAAACACATACTTCACATAATCAGTGTGCCATGCAATCACAGCTCTTAACGCAAAATAACATAGCCAACACACTAGTAATAGGCGACTCTATAGTCAGGCACACTGATATCCCACTAACTAGGCTGGACAAGGAGAAGGTGACAGTTAGCTGCCTGTCGGGCGCCAGGATCCGCCACATAACACAAGTACTCAGGTCACTCCAGAACAAGTACAAATATGACTCTTTCATTGTCCATGATGGTGTGAATGACCTCAGACATACCTCCCTGGACTACATGAAAGAGACATGGAAGAGCTCTCTGATCATGTAGCCCAGGCCGGTATGACCCTGACCCTGGGTAGCATCCTGCCCTCACCAAGAATGATGCCACAGTATAAAGAAAAAATGATCAATTTCAACAATTGGCTAAGTTTCTGGTGTCATTCAAAGGGAATCCAGTATCTGTCCATCTGGGATGACATGCTCGACAAGCCACATTGCTTCACAAGAGATGGCTTGCACCTGTCACCCTTAGGCTTTTGAATACTGGCCAAGGCTCTTGCCGCCCCCATAGTGCCTTTTTTAGGCAAGGCTCAAAAGACAAACCCACCACCATAAGTAGCACAAGTGACTAAAAACTGAGGGTAATGCTACTCAACGCCAGAAGTCTAAACCTCAAAATGCACGCACTCAAGGCACTCCTTAGTATGGAGAACATTGACATCTGTGCAGTAACAGAAACCTGGTTTAAGGCTCCTGAGAGCACACCAGCACTACTAGGCTATAACTCATACCATACCTTTCGGCCACAAAACCAGGACCGAAACACAAAAGGCGGGGGTGTATCCATATTCATCAAGGATACCCACACCTCTAGGTTAGTGGCACAGCACAATGCATCAGAGATCATCCATGTGCAACTAACAATGGGCAAAACTGCAATCCAAATTGTAGCTTGCTACAGATCACCCACCATGATCCAGGACCCCCATTCCGCATTTCTGGAGACACTGGGAAATATGAAGGTCCTACCAAACACCCTAATACTGGGTGATTTCAATTGCCCAAACAAAAAACTAGGAGAACTACTCAAGACCTAACTCCCTTGCCCAACGCTTTCTAGAATTTATAAACTCAAATGCCCTGGATCAACTGGTCAACACCTCCATCAGAGGGAACAACATACTGGACCTGGTCATCGCCAACATTGGCGACCAGTCTTCCACACCAGAGGTCAACCCCTCGCTGGTTAGATCAGACCATAGACTAATCACTCTGGATATCCACATTCCACCCCCGCCCTCAATCAAGGAAACCACAGTGAAAAACTTTTCAAAAGCAAACTTCACGTTACTTAAGACCGAGGTGGAAAGATTCACAGCTCCCATGCTAAAGGACAATGCTGTCCAAGCTGTAGAAACCTTTACAAAGGCACTCTATGAGCATCTGCAGGAATGCATGGATCATGCTATCCCAAGTAAAACCAAGACTCACTCCACCAAGAAAAGGAAACCAGTCTGGTGGACCCCTGCCATAAACAAGCTATACAACAGAAGGAGGAAACTAGCACAGAAAAGAGTAAAATCCCAAGAAGGAAAGACATCCCTGATCAGTATCAGCAAGAAACTATGATCCCTCATTAAATCATCCAAGGCTAGTTTTGAAAGAAAAATGCCAATGTCTCCAAAGATAACTACAAGGCATTCTTTAGCTATGTCAAGAACCTAAGTGGAAACTCAGATCTGCTCTGAGTTAGTGCAGAATGGCACAAAATACACTGAAACAACTGATATTGCCAACATTCTGGCAGACAGGTTTAGTGCAAACTTCACCCCCTAAAGGGCCCATAACCATACCAGAAGACTGTAGGGCCCCATCAATCACTGACACACAGGTTAAAACAGCCCTATCTAAAGACAAAAACACAGCTTCAATGGGACCGGACAGTGTCCCAGGCTGTGTCTTACAAGAGCTCCAAAATGAACTAACCCCTCACCTAAACACACTGCTCAAACTCAGCCTCTCTACAGGCTATGTACCCACAGAGTGGTGCACAACAACAGTTATCCCACTCCACAAAGGTGAAGCCACAACGGACCCCGGGAACTATTGCCCTATAAGCCTGACTAGCCTGGTCTGCAAGGATATGGAGCGCATCATCATGGAACTCATTAACAGAGACATTGGGAACCTCCAAACCTTGGACCCTACCCAGTTTGGCTTTGTTAAGGGCAGATCATGCCTCCTAAACCTGGTGGACTTCTTTGAGACAGTTACCAAGGCATTAGACAGGGGAAAGGAGGTCCACACAGCCTACCTAGACCTCGCAAAGGCTTTTGACACCATTCCCCATTCTAGTATTATAGACAAACTCACCAGCTTGAGCATAAACCCCTACATCATGAGATGGGTTGCCAACTGGCTCATGGATAGAACCCACATGGTGAGAGTTGCAGCCTCTATGTTCGACTCTAAACCAGTTACAAGTGGCGTCCGTCAGGGCTCAGTCCTAGGACACCTCCTGTTCGGTATATACTTCTCATAGGTACAGGCAAGCATAGGTGGACTATGGCTGACCAAGTTCGCAGACGACTGCAAACTAGGGGCCATAATTGATTCTCCGGCTGATACAGACACCCTCCAGAAGGGTATCACTGAGACAGATACCTGGTGTAATAATCATGGCCTCAAGCTAAATGCCAAAAAGTGCATAGTCATCCCCTTTGGAAAAAATAAAGTACCCATGAACAACCACATAGGTGGTAGTCACCTAAATACAGAAAATGAAATAAGGGATCTGGGGACCCAAGAAGATAGTAATCTCTCCTTTGATAATCATGTTGCCAAGGTGGTTAGAAAATCATTCTATGTGTCCCACCTAATCACAAAAGGGTTCACATCTAACACAAAAGAGGTTACTGTGCCTCTCTACTCATCACTCATTAGACCCATCATAGAATACAATGCCCCATTTGGGATGTACCTTATAAAACACCTGCAAAAGCTGGAAAGACCACAAAAGTACCTCAGCAAGAGGATGACTGGCTTCAAACAGATGCCCTATGCAGCCCGACTCAAGAAACTCCAGCTGTACTCGGTTGCATACCGCTTACTCAGAGGTGATCGCTGCCTGACATGCAAGGCTATGTCCAACCCAGAACTGATGGACATGCTCCACCTAAAAAAAACAAATCCTGGAGAGCCACACGCTCTAGAGATATAAACCTCACCATAATGATAAATACATGATAAATAGGACATGCTGGAAGGATAGATTCCTGCCCCAGAGACTCCCCATGCTTTGGAACAGGATTCCAATATACATCAGGCAGAGCCCCTCACTAACACTCTTCAAGAGAAACCTTGACGGTGGATGGGAAACAGAAAATTTTCCCCGGGGATCAGTGCAGCGAGTCTGCTGGACAGTGGCACAGGGAACTAATGGCTCTGCTGGGCAGAGGCACAGGCAACTAATCTAACGGGGTGACGAAAGCCAACACATTCTGGCTAGGCTTATAAATGCCCTTGGGCAGATAGCCTAGTACTTACCTATGAACCTATGAACCTATAGCAATTGTCTGTTAACTTTCATTAATGAAAACAATAAAGTATTATGAAACAAAAAAAGAAAAGGGTGCATTCAGGCAGCTGTTGCATGACCTACTAGACAAATTAGGACAAATGGAACCAGTGTTGATAATGGGTGGCCTGAATGCACATATTGGGATAGACAGAACAGGATATAAGGGCTGTCTTGGTTCACATGGATGGGGCAAAGGCAATAAAGAAGGAGAGGCTATTGTAGATTTCTGTCTGGCAAATGGCTTGATGGTGGCCAATACATGGTTCAGCAAGAGAGACCGTCACAAGATCACATACAAGAGTGACCAACATGCAACTCAGATAAACTTTCAGTTATTAAGGAAAGGGCATTGGGGTAGAATCAGCGAATGCAAAGTCTTTCCAAGTAAAACAGTCAGCCCACAGCATAAACCAATCAGCTATAAGTAGTGGTCAGAGAAATCTGTAAGGCCAACAAAGACCAGGCTGAAGACCTGGAACTGGTTGGAGAGATAGCACAACAGTTCTAGGAATTCCCCAGGGCTTTAGCAAATGATGAAGAAGAGAAAATAGGTGGAACCAAAGACGAATGGCAGCACCTTAAAACAGCATGTGTGAGGACTACAGAAAAGATATGTGACCGAGCCAGGTATGCAAATAAGGTACACAAGGAAAGCTGGTGGTGAAATGCAGAAGTCTAGGAAGTCATCAAAAGAAAAAAGGAGTGTAGGAAAATGTGGGAGATAGAAAAGATGGACCAAGCAAGGAAGGACATCAAAGGCAGATGGAAGGAATACTTCCAACAGTTTCTGAATGAAGAAAAACCCTATAGAAGCTGTACTGCCCCAGACACAGCCTACTGTAAGAGAATAGAAGGAGCCAGTGCTAGAAAAAGTAAGAATAGCACTACGGAAAATGCAGTAAGGGAAAGCAGCTGGTCCAGATGGGGTCACAGCAGACATGGCAAAGAAATTGTGTGAGTTAGGGATGAAATGGCTGTTGAGGGTACTCATAGCAGCACTGATGAAAGGTATGGACAGGAAGGTGTATGGCTGGAGAATAGGCATATGAGTGCCAATGTTCAAAAACAAAGGGGACTTTCACAACTGTTGGCAGCAAAGAAACCTGTCACAATGCATGAATGTTCTGGCGAGAGTGAATGATAAACAGATATACAGAGTATTAAAAATTAAGGTGTTAGATGAGCAGTTCGGATTCAGATCAGGATGTAGCACAACCAGCCTAAATGTTGCAGCGAGGCAGATAGCTGAGAAAAAGCTAGAGATGACAAAAGTGTCCAACTGGGCATTGGTAGACTTGGAAAAAGTATATGACAAAGTCCTAAGAAAGCTGTTTTAGCTGGTCCTGCAGTGCTTAAAACTCCCTGGAACATTCAGAAAAAAAAACACCTTCATTGAATTATCACTTGTAACCATATCTTTAAACTGTCCAGATTGCTGCAAAATGTCCAGATTTTTGCTTTGTACTTCTGGTCAACTCCTCAAAAAATTTGTGATTTTTCTGCAAATCATAGAGGAATTAAATCATTAAATAATGGCATAAAGTTGAGTTTCAGACTCTCTATCCTTCAGAAAATACATGCAAACACAAAACCTGTTATTCTAGTAACTTTCTAAGTTTATAAGAGCAATATGTAAATATGTCTGTATTTTTGGGCATTTGTCCCTCCGTTATTTAGGCTTGTCCACATTTCTTGTGGTAAGAAACTGAGAGCTATGCTTGCAGCACAGGCAAACTCACATGTATACAAAAGAAAACAAACCATATTAACAAGTTCACATTTGCAAACATTATACATTGCATATATTCCTCTATACAATATAATCAATCCAGCATTGCATAAATTGTTCATTTCCTGCCTTCCTTTAAACCTCATTCCTCCTCCAAAATATTTTTTGCATACATTGTTCCTACAGTTTCCATTTTTTTCTATGTGATTTGCTCGTATACTTTTCTAAAGATCCCACTTCCTGATCTTTTAGCTCTGTTACAATACTCACTACTGCAGTTACAACTGGTTTAGACTTTGATTTCCATTTTTTAGTAATTGCTTCTTTTGGCAGCCACCAGAATTAAGTTTAACACAGTGTTACTATGTCTAGGCAACTCAGATCCTGTTTCCCAGCTCAAAAAATCATTTCCTTAGGTATACTCAGCTGCTCACTCAGTATTTCCGATGGAATATTCTGTAGGGAATTTTTAAAGGGTAAGCATTTGAAATGCTGGGACCTGCCAGAGCAATTCCCAAAATGTGGAAACTAAATGTCGAAAGATTAGTTTTATAGATACAAAGTCTGAGATGCCATCTCTCTGAATGTTCCCATTTCTCTAAGGTATGTCGATCTCAGAGTTTGTATGCGTGTGTGTGTATATATATATATATATATATATATATATATATATATATATATATATATATATATTTGTGTGTGAATAAGATCGGATAAGATCAGGGGGTGTGGTAGCTCCCCTGCAAAAAGAATTTTTAAGAAAAATAGACATTTTCGAGATTCACTCTTCTCTTGTATTTTTTTTTTTTTGCCTTGTCAGCGCTCAGCATTTTGAGTGCCAACATTCCAACAGGGAGCATTTTAAAAGCATGCCAACTCACTACAGTCCCAACATATATGCTACCAGCCATCCCTTAATTCTCCATCACATCTCCAACACTTGGCATCTACCTGAGGAAAAATTCTAGTTTACAGCAATATAGCCTTTGTTTTATCTTCATTAATTTTACATCCCCAAAAATTTGGAACTATCTCAGAATGTTCCACAAACACTGAGATGTCCTTTTCTGATTTTATCAGCTGCAAAATAATATCATCTGCAAATAAGTCCAACTTTTCTTGTTTACCATACCAATTATATCCTTGAATTTCTGAGTCCCTTATTTTCTTTGCAAAAGGTTCCAAATAAAATGTAAATAACAAAGGATAAAGCGGGCATATCTGCCTGGTTCCTCTTTGGGATACAGTTTATCAGATTGGAATCCTCCCACTTTGATTTTTGCCTCTGATCCATAATACATTCTCCTTGTTGTGTTGTGTCTTTTGGCTTTTCCCGATTAGGGGTAGCCACAGCGGAACACCGGTCTGCTAATGACTGGCAGTAAATTTTTACGTGCTGAGTTGCCAGCTCTGACGCACAACCTTCAACGAAGGTATGCCCATTCACGCATGTCTCCACACAGAAGACACTCTAGCTGAGAATCGAACAGGACAATGTCTTACTGTGAGGCGTTAACGCTACCGCAGCACCACCACCGTATCCATAATACATTCTCCTAATTAACTTTATTAACTTTATTATTGTATCAGGGAATATGAATGCTTCCATTACCCTGCTCATACAATCTGAGCTTAGCCTGTCGAATGCTTTCTCTGTATCACAGCTCACCAAAAACAGCTGTGTTTTCTGACATTCTTGTTCTCTCTAGATTATCACTGATCTGTTATTGTTGCCAAATGTTTGCCTCCCCTTCATAAAACACAACACCTTTGCCATTTGTTCAATCATTATAGATTAACACTTTAAACTCATGGTTTAAATTTGAAATGGACCTGTATGAAGCTGGATCTGAGGGGTCTTTACTGTCTTTAGGTATTACAGCCACCACAGCTTTTTTCCAGGATGTTAGTGTTTCCATTCCTTTTAATATACTGTTAAAGGGCTGGGTTTAGAATAATGGTTAAAGTCTTCATCTCACATGCACAACATACAGGGTTTTATTCTCACCACAGGTTATTGGCTAAGCTTAAAATAGCCATT
Source organism: Protopterus annectens (assembly GCF_019279795.1). NCBI lineage: Eukaryota > Metazoa > Chordata > Ceratodontiformes > Protopteridae > Protopterus > Protopterus annectens. The sequence continues at coordinate 1,771,810,957 of NC_056729.1, forward strand.
CATCGCTGTTAGCCTAGTATTAACCTACAAGGAATTTCTAGTTTCAAATCCTTCCGGATCTTTATCATTGTATTCCCTCATAGTTTGCAAACTTCTACTGGAATACCATCTATTCCTGGAGACTTTCCTGCAGATTTGTAACACATCACCGTTTCTATTTCATTCCTCCTATCTTAATTGTACAGCCTCATCTACCTTAACCTTGACATATTTAAGTCTTCCATAAATATTTTCATTTGTGCTTTTTCATGATTCCCCCAGTTCTCTGATTTATACACATTTTCATAACATTTCTGAAATATCTGCAATATCTCTAGAAGATCTCTGGTTATTTTTTTTATAGGCTCCATAACCTTGGCAACACCCCTTTCTAATTTCTGTTGTCTAAGTCATTGTGCTAAATGTTTTTCTACTCTGGGTTTATCAGAAACAGTTGCTTGACAGCAATCTTTCTAAACTCTTGCATATTATCTAGGTAGTCCCTTATTTTCTCTTTAACACTCTACAGTTGCTCTTCTTCTTGTTCGGTGAGATCCCCCCTATTCTTCAATACGTTAACCTTTGTCAGTCCCCCTAAATAAGTCCTGTTACTTCTTAACCGTAAAGTCCCAGAAACATTGGTAGAATTAGTGCAAGTAATGTACAAGGACCCAGGATCTGAAACAGAGGGGTTCCCAGTGGGACTGGGTGTGCATCAGGTTTCAGCTCTGAACTAACTGCTGTTCATACTGGTGATGAACTGCATCAGGAAACAGGTTGGAGGGGACAGATTATCAAAGTTTTTATATGCAGACAATGTGGCATTACAGGCAAACTCTGAGAAAGATCTTCAGCAAAGGATAGGGGAATAGAATGCAAAACTAAGGCACATGGGATGAAAATGATTAGAGATAAGACAGTTATAATCGCAACAACTGGGGAAAATCAGAAGAAGATGACAACTGAAATAGAAGGGAAATAGTACAACAGTTTAACAGCTTCAAGTGTATAGGAAGAGTGGTTGAGGAGAAGGGAGGTCAATGCCAGAATCAGAGGGGCCACAGCCAACTGGCACAAAGTATCAGGTGTAGTGTATGACAGAAGAATGTCAAAGTAGCTGAAATGTAAGGTGTACAAAACAGTGGTGCAACCAGTACTACTGTATGGTACAGGAGCTGGGCAGTAAAGGTAGAGCAGTTAAGAAATCTAGAGGTGATGGAGATCAAGTGCTTGAGATGGGTGGTGATGCTCACTGTGGCACAAACAAAGAAATGAAGGTATAAGAGCAGGTCAGAGAGAACAGATTACATTAGTTGAGGCACATGTGCAGAAAAGCAGAAGACAAGTTGGTGAAGAAGATTTGGGACCAACAGGAATAAGACATGAGTAAACATTGGCATCCAGCAAAGAGATGGATGGATTGAGTGAAGGAAGACCCTCAACAGTTAGGTATGGCTTTGAAAGGACAGTAGCACTAAATGAAGGGATATTTCAACAGTTGGCATAACACCCTGACACCACATAGATAATGGGAAAAGATGAAGATGGTGATGAGGGGTGGGAGGTTGGCAGGGGTGGAAGGTTGACATAAGGGGGGGGTGGTTGGCATAATGGTCAATGTGTTTACCTTACAGAAAGAAGGTGCAGGGTTTGATTCTCACATGGGGTAACTGGCTAGGCTTAAAATGGCCTGAAAGGGTAGTTAGCTTAATACTAACCTATGAACCTATGATGATGATGATTTTATCAGGAAGGGGAGAGACCATTTTGAGGAACTCCTTAACCTGGCAGAGAAGCCCTCTTGTCAGGAAACATTACCTGACCTCTTTGGTAGATATGCGTCCATTAAGTCACTCTGCTGGTCAGATTCTCTGGTGTGGTTAACCTGCAGATATGGATGAGATCTACCTGTAAATGTTGAAGACACTAAATGGGGCTTGGGGGAAGTAAGAATGATTTATTATTGTTATTAGGGAAAAAAAGACTATTCAGCTCTGATATGTGTTGAATTTCTATTTGCATGTTATATTCCTTTGAATTATTCATTTGTTTGCTTGACAAGTGAGCTAGAGGAATGATCATTGAAACCTTTTCAGCAACAAGGAGCTCTGATTTGAGGGTGCCTGCTGCCTTTCCAAGTAGTAATCCTAGGAGCTGCTGGTGCATATCCCTGAAGTCACTTCGCATGACCGTTAACTTTTAATGAGGAATAATCTAGACAGAATATGCATATGAAAATGCCTTCTAAGATAAGGGTTATATCTAAACATGTAGCACATTACAATAGCACATCTTCTTAGTATGTGCTATAACATAAGAGTGGCAGCACTGGTATCTGTAGACACTCATACATTCATAGGTGTTTTCTAGGCTAACAACCACAAGGGCCTTTTTAATCCTAGCCATGCATCCCAAATCTCTGACAAGTTCTGATACCTTTGATAAGTGTAAACAGGAGTTTGGAAGGTCAAACATTTGCAAGCAGGAGTCTGAGTAATGAAGCATTTACAGGTTGCCTGTGTCCATTAGAGACATTGGTGCCAAACCAGGGATGAATTTCTGGTTTCCTATCCAATTGTCCAAGTTGCACTTGAATTGGGTCAGAGAGGAACTCTGCTTTACATGGATGGGGAGCCTGTTCCATAGACAGAGTAATCTCTGGGATACATATCTGTCTTTCCAGCAGGTCCTATTTATATCACAGGCAAGGTTAAAATCTTTAGAACAGGTAATTGTGGTGCTGTTTGTTTGTGGATATGCAGGAGGTCCATCAGAGTGGGGTCTGACAATGCCCTATATGTCAGGCATACATCTCCCCTCAAAAGCCTGTAGGAGACAGAATACAGGGATAGTGCCTTGAGGCGGTCTGCATAGGACATTTTACTTACTCCGTGTATTTTTTTTAACGAGGAATCTTTGTGGACATTCCAATTGCTGGACATGCCTGGTTAGGTACATACCAAAGGGGGCATTGTACTCAATGAAAGGTCTGATGAATGCTGAATACAGTGAAACAATAACTTCCTTGGACTTAGATGTCATACCTTTGTTTATAAGTTGTGCATCATAGAATGATTTCCTCACTACTGTAGACACGTGATGGTCAAATGTTAGATTAATATCTATGTGTATCCCTAAGTCTCTGACTACTGGGTCATCTCTAAGGGGTTTGTTGTCAATATGATAGTTGCCAGGGTGGATGGCTTCTGAAAGGATGCTACTATGCATTTCCTAGCATTTAGTTTTACTCCATAGCTCTGACACTGGTTGTTTAGTTGTTTGTCTGTGTCACCCCTCCTGGAGAACATTTGTGTCAGTGTGGGATTCAATGACAGCTCCTAATTTGCAATCATCTGCAAATTTAGTCAGCCAGAGACCACTGACATTGGCCTTGGCTTCAGAGAAGTAAATACTAAAAAGGAGCAGTCCAAGGACTGATCCCTGAGGGACTCCACTTGTGACTGCCTTCTTTGAACAGGTGAACTCCCCAATTCTAATTCCTAGGTCTTGTCTGTGAGCCAGTTGGCTATCCAATGAGTGACATACAAATTTGTACCTAACCTCTTGAGTTTGTCAACAATGCCAGAGTTGGGTATTGTGTCAAATGCCCTGGCCAGGTGAAAGTAGCCTGTGTGAACCATTGTTCCCTCATCCATGGCTTTGGTTACCCTCTCGAAGAGGTTCACCATGTTGAGAAGGCATGATATCTGCCCTTGACGAAACCAAACTGGGCTGTGTCCAGTATCTGGAGGTTTGCTATATCTCTAGTGATCATCTCCATGATAATTTTTTCCATGGCTTTACATATAAGACTAGTAAGACTTATGGGTCTGTAGTTTCCAGGGTCTGTAGATGAGCCATCTTTGTGCAGAAGGATGACTGTTACTGTTCTCCATTCATGAGGCATGAATCAAGTTTGGAGGCCACAGTTATATAGTAATTCCAGAGGCCATGATAGATCATGTTTCATGCTATTTAGAAGACATCCTGGGATATTGTCTGGGCCCACTGATGCAGTGTTCTTGGTCTTAGAGAGAGCATTAAGAACCTGTTCACTAGTGATAGTAGGGGGAGTTATATTTGATGGTATTTCCTGAGGGAAGATTGAGGGGGAGAGAGCGGTAAAGTTGGAACTGAATTTATCAGCCAGGAGGTTTGCTATATCTCCTGGCTCAGTATAGGTGGCTCCATTTACAATGAGCTCTGCACACACTTGTGTATTACCTTTGAGGCTGCGGACATAGCTAAAGAATGCTTTATGGTTGTCCTTGGCCTGGGAGGCCAAACATACCTGAAATGTAGCTTTGGCAGACTTAATTTATCCTCTGAGATATTTATTTAGTTTGATGAGAGTGCTTTTATCATGCTGGGTGCTGCACCTCCTAATTTTTGCCCTGATTTTCTTCCTCCTTTTATACATTCGATTGACTTTGTGATTCCACCAGGGTGGCTTGTTTTTTGAGTTAGTTCTGTACTTCTTTCTGGTGGATACAGCTGCCTCTGTGCAGCTACTAACATGCTTATACAGGGTTTCTGTGAACAGTTCTGCATAGACAGCAGTGTTGTCAGGGTTTATGGGGACTTGGAATTTTGCCAGTTTATCACTTAATAGCAGAAAGTTAACCTTAGAGTAGTTCACGAAAACTCCAGGGTTAGCTTGGGAGTCCAGGTTTTATTTTTACTTCAAAGGTGATCATTTTGTAGTCTAACCTCACCAGGTAAGACATTACAGTAGGCATGTGCAGCACCTTCCCATATTAGTCAGGACAAGTTACAGTATGGTTACACACCTGATTGGTGAATTGTCTCTTGTTTTAGGCACTATTTACTCATATCTTTGTTGTGTCATACTTATTTTATTATTAAAGTTTTTATTTTCAGTTAATGCAATATTTCATGAAATGGCTTTAACAAAAAAGTACATTGTTGGGGAAAACAAATTGAAATAAACTAAAAATACACTCAGCAGTAAGTGAACTGAGAATAGGTTGGAAACTTTCCAGCAGACACTGCGGGGCATGTATTACTTTTCTAATACCTTTTGTGTTTCCATTCTCAGCCATTTGCCACCTTGGCAACTTTCCAAAAACTGACAGCTGATAATTAATGTCCTTCATGAGTTTAATCATGCAGCTAGGTTATAGTTAGACTGCATTAGTTTACTGCTTTTAGTCTCTGTTTAGTTATGATGTCTACATGTCCACTTGATGAGAAAAATCTGAACCGACTTTGTCTTTCTAAATGAGAGTTTATAGTTATTTGTCAGTCAAACTGTTCTGAGACTTTGTGCACACTAAATTATCACAAAATAATTAACTTCATGACATCTCACTGGCTGTCTGTGCTCTGTCTTATTCTTAGAGAACAGTTAAGTTACGTGCGGGAAAGGGATTTGGGTACTTGCGCAAATAAGGTACACTGAAAAGCATCATCTACTGGAAGAGATCAGAATCTCTAAACTAACAGAAGAATGATTTAAAAACCTAAATCTCTTTACCACTATTAACACTTATAATATAATGTTCTATAACAATATAATAACAGCTATGAAAGAAAAATTGTGCTGTGCTGTAATTTACATAGATTTAACTTCAGCCTTTGATAGGGTCATACACATAACACTAATCAATAAATTAGAGCAACTAGGTATTGATGTACTCTTGATAAGATGGATAGCTGCATGGCTTACAAATAGGACATGGCAAGTATCATACAGCAACTGGACAGGTGAAATTCTTGGCTATAGTCCAGGTGTCCTACAGGGCTCCGTCCTAGACCCTTACTTGTTTAGATTGTATCTTTCAGACCTGACTTTTTCATCTGAGGTGTTCTACATTCTTATAGGTTCATAGGTTCATAGGTTCATACTAGGTTATCTGCCCTAGGGCATTTATAAGCCTAGCCAGAGTTGTGTGGCTTT
>NC_056729.1:1771821855-1771938979 GCF_019279795.1 Protopterus annectens
TACATATTCTTTTTTTTAAATCTTTCCATCTTATGAATATAAAAGGCAGGGCATTGGTTACATTTAGCAATGTAAACCATCCCCTGTGTATTACAGTTTCCATTTTGTAGTTTAACTAGGGTATTAAATATGTTCTCAAGAATTACGTAGGAAAATATGTACAAACTCACAGCATGCTCGACATTTAGTGGTACCTCTGTGGTTTTCTCTTTTAGGGTTTTTTTGTCTGTTGTTCAAAAATATTTTTCAAATTAAAAGGCACCTTAATAATGAAACAAGGATGATCACCTACTATCTGGTGTAACTGTTTGTTACCTCTAAAAATTAACGAAAACTTTCTAATAATATTTTTACTTGGTTGGAGCTTTCACCGCACTGTAATATTAATACCCTCTGACAACTGATCTTATCATTTAATCTATCGAATCTTGAGCCAGTCTTGTCCAACCCTTTACCTAGCAAGACTTGGTATCTGGACCCAAAATTGTTGCACATTTCTTATGTTATGGGGTTTGTGAATGCTCATGGGTATTATCCCCTCTCTAGAAACATGTTTACTAACATCTTGTTTCTTTTTTTTTTTCAAATAAGTTTCTATTAGAAACCATTCTGGTGAATCTAAAAAACTGACCTTTTACTAAGTCTTTTTATAAGCAATGGGATGGAAACTACTGTAAAGTAAATACTAAGTAAGATTTAGAAAAAGTTAGATTCCTGTATATAGTGGATTCAAGGACACAATTTAATAGTGAATTTTAGAATCTAAATAATTAACATGATTGTTCCTGTGTTTCTAATTAAATTTCAAGAAACTCATGGTATTGTTCAAAGTATTCAACACATCCTTCAGTAATATCTTGTTCCCCTTCCCACAGAATAAAAATGTTGTCCAAAAATCTAAGATATATTTTAACATAGTGAAAAAAAAAAATCAGAATTGAAAACATATTTACTTTTCCATGAATACCTCTGGCATAGATAGGTATGTATGCTGCACCCACCGTTAACTTGTTTATATGTATCTCCTTCAAAATACAAAAGGTTGTTGTTTAAAACTCCATGCAATCCAATAATAATTTAATATCAGTAGATGTCAAATACTGACATGCCAGTACTGCATTTTCAAATAAATCCACACCTTCTAACTGGGGGGTTACAGGTGAAAAGGTCTACCACATCTCTAACAAGAAAAACTGAGTCTGGACCAATTCATTTGTTTTTGAGCCTCCTCAGAAAATCTCAAGAGTCCTTGAGTATGCGTTGAATTTTATTTATATATGATTTCAAACTCTTGTCAACATATACTGTCAAGGAATGTTTTATAGACCCTTGTGCTGCAACTGTTGGTCTGAATGGAGGTTTTAAAATATTTTTATGGATCTTGGAAATTCCAAAGATAATTTGACTAATGCAGTGGGAACTTTTTAAAACTAGTACGCAGTGGAAGTAATAGTACCTTCCATGAAACTATCATCCAATGTTCTTAAATGATATGTTGAACTCATTTCTAGAGGAGATAGAATAAACATCTGTTTTTTTGTAAAAAAACAAGCCTCAAGCAGTGAGTAAATCCACAGACAATTGATAAACAGCCAGAAACCCAGATGAGGGTTTGCTACTGCTCTTAACTGCCAGAGATGGCCAGTTCCTGGTTGCTTAAAAAATCTAGATTCATCTATATACTCACAGTACACACAAGTACTACATTTATGAGTACCAGTCAATGCTCTATCCACAGGAACATATACTCTGGGGTAACACAAATATTGCTTTAAATTACTTTTGTTCTTATGGACAAACCTACGGTGTGGACTATACCAGATGTCTTCTTGTCTACTACTAAAATGGACCAATTTTTTCGAACTATGTCCTTAATTGTGCCAAAATCCTGTGTATAGATTATAAAATCACAGGAACCTGAGATGATGGATGTGTCTGTTCCCTCACTGTTTTCACTTGGTCAGAAAAGTAGGGTTTCACCCGTCCTCCCCTTTCATTCAATACTTTAACATGTGCTTGGTGAATTTCATCTGTAGTGTACCCCCACTCCATGAATGTATTCTTTAAATAACTCATTTCATCAGGGAGATCACTCTCCTCACAAGACATCTGTGAGACCCTCATTGTCTGTCCAATCACTATGTTTGTAAAGATGTGTTCAGGATGCATACTTTCTCTATGCAAAAAAGCTGGACAATAACAGTCCTTACTGTGTAGTTTAGTAGAAAATCCATCCCCTTTCCTAAACCCAGTCACATCTAAATAATCAGTGGACTCTGTTGGTTTATTCACTGTAAACTTAGGAAATCCACTGCTCCTATTCAAACTCTGAAAAAATTCTAGAAGATCATACTCATCATCCTTCCAACCAATGAAAACGTCATCGACTTAACAGTGATGAAAGCATACTTTAGAATCACTTCTACCAAAAACATGTTGTTGCTCCCACTCTACCATAACCCAGTTGGCATAGGAGTTGGCACAACTGGTGCCCATGGCCATCCCCACTATCTGCCAATAGTAAACATCTTGAAATAAAAAAATGTTGTGTTCAAGGACCAATTCAAATAACATACAGAGAAACTCTATATGTTGTAGCTGAAATTTACCATGTCTAATTAGAGTGGCCTTCACAATACTTATACCCTCCTGATTGGGAATACAAGTGAAGAGAGAAACTATGTCAAGTGTGACTAGTACATCAACCTTCACACCTGTAGACCCAGTGGCTGAGGTATACAGATCATTTAAGAAGTGCTCTGTATCCTTCAAGACTTCAGGAAAATCTTTCAAAACCTCTCTGAGTTGTGAGTCTAAGTAGATGGAGATTGGCTCTATCAACCAGCCACCTCCAGCTACAATAGGTCTAAATGTAGGATGGGTTGGGTTCTTATGAATTTTGGGGAGACCATCCAGCTGGGGGACCAGCGGTCCATCTACTTTAAAGAACTCAAATAATTCCTTACTGATAAGTCCCATACACATTCTCTCATATAATGTATTCAAGATGTATTCTTTCATCTCAAAAACTATTTCAGGTTGTACAATATGATATGGATTCAAATCTGATAATGAAATGTGGTACTTGGAATAGGCCATCTCTGGCAGTTAAGGGCCATAGCAAACTGTAATACTGTGAATGTGGTCTATCTGGCACACTGTGTAGATTGCTTCAGATTCTATGTGGGCAAGACAAATCAACGTCTTAGGGAACTGGTGAGGGACCACTTGTATTGTACTAGGAGAGGTCTCGAATATAGTGCCCTAGCTAAGCATACCATTTTGTTTGGCAATCAGCACATTTTTCTTTTTCAAGCTTTGCATGTCTTGGCTGAGAACACTACAATGGGGGATATTATAAATAAGACTGAAGAAATTGAGTTGCAATGGATTTTAAGGCTGGGAGTGCACAGGGGACATGGGTTGAATGACTGTGTCCCTATTAAATCCGTATTGAAACCTAGAAAGCTTAAGTGAATATGTATCGTGTGCTTTTGTACGATGTTTCTTTAAATTGTGCTGTGCAATTAATTAGACATTTTGGAGGGATTTTTAGTGTGTGGAACTGGCTAAGTGCATTTGAATGTTTCGACTTATACAGAAGTTTTAACATTGTCTTTTGTCTGAAGAAGCATAGTTGATCACTGCGAAAGCACTAACCCTTTTGGCAATAAATTTTGTTGATTTTACTTGAAAAGTCTTTGCCTTCTGCCTCATCTGGGTTTCTGGTTATTTATCAATTGTTTGTGGATTTACTCGCTGCTTGGGCCTTGTTTTTTTATCATTTACATCATTTTAGCAAGTATGGCAGAAGGTAACAACTTGACTTTTGTGGATGGAGATGGTGAAGCGCAGTGAAGGTGTGATGAAGATACAAATAATGATTTGTTTAATTTTATAACTGGACAGCCGAACCCATTATTACTAGGTGAGATACTGCACTTTGCTCTTGATTTTACACAATTGAGCAATGTGGATTTTAAGGTACGTGACTTGAAGCGGAGTACTGAAAATAACTTACATAAGGTTAAATGACTTCAATGCCAACATTTTCATCTTGAAGCCTGTGTTAATATGGCTATTGTACCAAGGGGCCTTAGGGTGTTAAATATTCCCATGTATGGTGACACATACCCTGCCCTTTTAGCTCAGCGGCAGAAGATTAATCTTGAAACCAGCAGGGCATACCTTAAGTTGTTCATTGTTTTTTTTCAGCCATTTGAGATAGAATTGAGTGATAAAATAAGCCAGCAACAACGGGAGCTGTTGAATGCTGCTGGTGAAGAAAATACTGAACTTTTTCTTAATGAGCTCATCGAGCAGGTAATGGGTTATGAGCAAAGGGTCTTGCAACAGAAAAAGAAGAAACTGGCAAGAGGACGACATGATTTTTCTAACCAACATGCATTCACTTGCCCCTGTACTCATGAAAGGCTGGAGTTGGGATTAGCTAATCAACGCATGACCAATCAAAGTGTGACCAGCTCCTATGACCAATCCAGTACAAGAAGGAAGTGTCCTTTCTCCAGAGCTGATGTCTTCTGTTTGTTCTACTCCATTGGTGGATCCCCATCCCATGGTTCCAACATTATGTCAGTAGCATCGGATGTAGGCCCTGTTGTGCAATGAAAAATTATTGCAGTGCAGAAGAACCAGGATTTTCCAGCCCTACCCCTTATGTTTCGCAGCCGAAGGACTGGAATCAGTGATCAGGATGTACAATGAAGTGGCCAGAAATGGAAGGAGTATCCAGGGTCGATTCAAATGAGAACATTGAAAAAGATGTGGGGTTCGAACCATGAGGGTTAGTGTGGAACATTTCAAGGTATACACTTAAGGAAGCTGAACATACACTATTGGTGAAAGGTTTGGAGTTTATACCCTCCATTAGAATGGACTTAAGTGACTGTTTAGTAGAATTACATTTGTTTACACACAATATATTACTTACATTATTTGGTTGCAATGAATGTACCGAGAAGCAATTCTTTAAAAAAATCAAGTGTTTTTGTACCAACTTTACCACATAATGTTGATATATTTTTACAGGCATGTGAGAATATATGTATGATTTATTCAATATAAGAACATGCAAAATGAGGAGTAATTTATCTAGTAATGAACAGCAAGCTCTCCGTGACTTACAATGTAATACGGGTATAGTGATTCGTCCATCTGATAAGGGTGGACCTGTAGTAGTTCTAGATTCAGTCTACTACTATGGAGAAATATGCAAAATGTTATCAGATTTGAATGCGTATCGTACTGTACAACCTGAAATAGTTTTTGAGATGAAAGAACGCATCTTGAATGCATTATATGAGAGGATGCGTAAGGGTCTTATCAGTAAAGAATTATTTGAGTTCTTTAAAGTAGATGGACTGCTGATTCCCACGCTGCATGGTCTCCCCAAAATTCATAAGAACCCAGCCCGTCCTACGTTTAGACCTATTGCAGCTGGAGGTGGCTGGTTGACAGAGCCAATCTCCATCTACTTAGACTCACAACTCAGAGAGGTTTTCAAAGATTTTCCTGCAGTCTTGAAGGATACAGAGCACTGCTTAAATGATCTGTATACAGCAACCACTGGGTCTACAGGTGTGAAGGTTGATGTACTAGTCACACTATGCCAACTTGGTTATGGTAGAGTGGGAGCAACAACATATTTTTGGTAGAAGTGATTCTAAAATATGCTTTTATTGACGTTTCATCGATGACCTTTTCATTGTTTGGAAGGATGGAGTATGATCTTCTAAAATTTTTTCAGAGTTTGAATAGGAGCAGTGGATTTCCTAAGTTTACAATGAATAAACCAACAGATTCCACTGATTATTTAGATGTCACTGGGTTTAGGAAAGGGGATATATTTTCTACTAAACTACACAGTAAGGACTGTTATTGTCCAGTCATTTTGCACAGAGAAAGTATGTATCCTCAACACATCTTTACAAACATAGTGATTGGACAGACCATGAGGGTCTCACGGATGTCTTGTGAGGAGATTGATCTCTCTGATTAATTGAATTATTTAAAGACTGCATTCATGGAGAGGGGGTACACTACAGATGAAATACACCAAGCACATGTTAAAGTATTGAATGAAAGGGGAGGACGGGCAAAACCGTACTTTTCTGACCAAGTGTAAACAGTGAGGGAACAGACACATCCATCATCTCAGGTTCCTGTGATTTTATCCTATACACAGGATGTTGGCACAATTAAGGACATAGTTTAAAAAAAAGGTCCATTTTATTAGTGGACGAGAAGACATCTGGTATAGTAGGTCCGCACCCTAGGTTTGTCCATAAGAACAAAAGAAATTTGAAGCAATATTTGTGTTACCCCAGAGTATATGTTCCTGTGGATAGAGCATTGACTGGTACTTGTAAATGTGGTACTTGTGCATACTGTGAGTATGTAGATGAATCTAGATTTTTTAAGCACCCAGGAACTGGCCATCTTTGGCAGTTAAGGGCTGTAGCAAATTGTAATACTGTGAATGTGGTCTATGTGGTACACTGTGTAGCTTGCTTCAGATTCTATGTGGGCAAGACAAATCGACGTCTTAGGGTGAGGGACCACTTGTATTGTACTAGGAGAGGTCTCGAATATAGTGCCCTAGCTAAGCATACCATTTTGTTTGGTAATCAGCACATTTTTCTTTTTCAAGCTTTGCATGTCTTGACTGAGAACACTACAATGGGGGATATTATAAATAAGACTGAAGAAAGTGAGTTGCAATGGATTTTAAGGTTTGGAGCACACAGGGGACATGGCTTGAATGACTGTGCCCCTGTTAAACCCGTATTGAAACCTAGAATGCTTAAGTGAATATGTATTGTGTGCTTTTGTCACATGTTTCTTTAAATTGTGCTGTGCAATTAATTAGAAATTTTGGAGGGATTTTTAGTGTTTGGGATTGGCTAAGTGCATTTGAATGTTTGTATTTATACAGAAGTTTTAATGTTGTCTTTTGTCTGAAGAAGCGGTGTTGATCACTGTGAAAGTGCTAACCCTTTTGGCAATACATTTTGTTGATTCTACTTGAGAAGTGTTTGCCTTCTGCCTCATCTGGGTTTCTGCTTGGTTATCTGTATTTTATAATAGATGTACATCACTTCACCTAAAACTCATTTTGACTGACACACATTTGATCAACATCCAATTGACCTAAATTTCATTTGACTGACAACTCATTTGATTGACTCCCATTTCACCGACAGCTTACAATGCTGAATTTCAACATACTAAATCTTAATCCATAGACAAGCACACTTAGAACACCAATAACTAACCCTTTCCAGAACTTAAAAACTACTTACTTACCCTATTAACAGAAACGGGACAATGTAAAACCAAACTAGGTGGGGGGCTATGCCCATCACACCCCACAATGTGGGGGGGGGGCTGTGCATCCCTCACACACCCTAATTATATATATATATATATATATATATATATATATATATATATATATATATATATATACTAACTCCAGGATCACATTACAGTGGGGAAAAGGGCATATACCTGTAACTTCCCTTACAGTACTCTACATGCTGCCACTACTGCTGAGGATGCATAAAACATTCACCATATTACTTTAGATACTTCCCATAAAAATGTACAGAGACAAACAAACATTTAGAAACACTACAACACTACTTTCTACATGACTATTGGAATTCTAACAGTCAGCTCTGTAAGTTACAGTAATTCTTTTTATCACAAGCAAGTCACAGGTGAAGGAAAATCCACAATAAGTTTATGTCTTAAATGTCGGTGAAATGGGAGTCAGTCAAATGAAATTTAGGTCAATTGGGTGTCAGTCAAATGAGTTTTGGGTCAAGACCCTTTGTAATATATTAAATACATCAGATATGTAATCTATATTGTGAAATAAACCCCCCCCCCCTTCGTCAGGGCTAATAATTCTTATATTTTTGTGATCCATAGGATTATTTAATATCTTTTTCTCCTCATCCAATAGAGTTTGTTTAAAATTTGACGCAAAAACTGTACAGCTTTTTTACACAAAATTTTCCAAAAAACTGGAAACAGTGAGGTGCAGTATGGGATGAAATGTATGCTTACATTTGAGGGTATTTAAGTTTTCTATAACATTTACCTCCTTAGTGTGAAAGAAGTGTGCTAAATGAAGTTTCTTGGTGAAAAGCTCTAGTTCTAATACAGAATCAACCACATCAAAACATTTACAGGGAATTAAAGAAAAAAAAAACCCTTGGAAAACAATTAAAAATGAGTCTGAGTAATCGTTATATGACTGTAATTAACAATATTGTGTCCTTGGAAATGAAGTAAAATACCCCCTTGTTCAGATGAAATGATGTTGTTAAAATTGGAGGTATCTATGTCTACTAGCAATTGGTGTGGCTGTATAGGGGGTGACCTCTGCCATATTTTTCTTTCTTTTTTCTCTGCTTTTATAACTTCTTCCCTAATCCCCATTGTGACAATACCAATGAGGAGATATTCACTTGTGATCTTGTTTCACTCTCTGCAATGTCCCCTGCCTTCCTTTGTTTGCCAACCTTTCAGAATGGCCAAGTGGAGAAATTCTAATGGGTCAGGGGATTCAGATGCATTTCCCTGATACAAATTCATCCCTATCTGCCTCATCATTCATAACTTGATTACAAGCTATATTGGAAGTATCTCCTTTGTGCTCTGTGGTGTTAAAATGATCAAATTCATGAGGATCATGATTGAAATTCTTACGTAATATATAAGCTGTTTTTTCTATGCACTGTTTTGCATCATGTGCCATTTTTTGTCTTGCCTTCTTTAAAGTGAAATGGCTTGCTTATCTACTTTGTCGAAAATGGATTTGTATTTTTACCATAACTGTTGAATAAGAGATTAGCTTTATTGACGTGATTCAGCTTATTAAGTTGCTGAATAAATCGATCTACCAGCTTCCAGTGGTGTTTAATAATAACCCTCATTAGTGCCAAACCCTGTTTGATAAACAGTTCAATAATGTCTTTAAACATTTCTGTGTCAGTCTGGATACTATTGGGATATTTGTTGTAATGGAGACCCATTGATACTCTTTCATGTTTCAGACTCTCCTGCAGAAACCCAATATTCAGCTGTAAGTCTCTTAAGTTCATAGTTTAATAAAAGTTTCTTTAGACTGCCAGACAAATCGTGGGAGGGAATTACACCAAAGCTAAAGTCTTTATAAATCCAGTCTGTAATTAATATTACTATAAGAGGGAATCTCTGTAACTGTTGCTCACACAATCCTATAATTAAATGAAGTAGAAACAGTACCTTTGGTTGTCATCATGAAATCCTTCTTCCACTGAAAAAACGTTGTATGAATAAATACTTATCCCAGAAGACATGTTTTGGTGATCATCAAATACTACCTCTACGTTGGTTCTATTGGTCGATAATGTTTCATTATATAAAAGGTTCAGAGAAAGAAGTTCAATGATGGAGGTAAGTTGCCTGGAAACAATTAAAATCAATGTTGTGACTGAGAGAATTAGTGATTGAATCTACTCAACTGAATAAGGGTGGGCTATGGTTTGTGATTTCCATTGCTGAAGTTTTCACCACATCAAAAAAAAAAAAAAACAAGCATCAATCCAAACAGAAATGTGATAAATGCACTAAAGACCTCAATTAAAAAGCAAAAAGCAATTAGTACATCAAGATGCAAACAGCGTGAAATGCTTGAATGAAAGACAACGACTCAGTTAAAATGAAAAGCATGTTTAATTCCAATAGGTTAAGTACCATATATTGTTTAAAAGCAGATAATAACAACACTTTTGTCTCTATGACAGACTTCTTCAGAACCATTAAAAATCAGTTCACTCCATCAATCTTTTTATAACTAATATCCTGTCACATGACCATGATCAGTAACAATGTAATAAAAATGTATGTTAATAATTTAATTAAAGCAATTCTATGATCATTAATTGAAAAAAAAGATGCACACATTTGTTGCATTAATTTCAAGCATTTATGATCAAACTGGTATTAAAGTAAAATAAATAGATAGATGAATGAATAAATAAATAAATAATATATGTGTAGTCAGTTATTTGTTGTTGTTATATCATATAGTAGAACTAGTTAATAACATAGTATTCAAAATTAAATAAATAAAAAAGTACGAAATCCATTTTTTAATCAATTGGACTATGTTATTTTATTTTTATTAGAAAATAATAAAAATTTTAATATATTATATCACGTGTTGTATCCTACTGAATATCTCATAGTTTTGCTGAACACGTTTTAAGTAGTGGTGCAGTGCTCACATTGTCATTTAACCCTGGCCACTTCATTGCATAAAGCTTTAGTTTCCATATTGATTCTTTATGTGCAAGGGTTGATTCTCATGCACACCCATAGGGATGATCTCTCCGTTTTCAAAAATCGCAAATTCAAATTTATTACAATTATTACAAACCTGGGAGTGGGTGGCCACGGTGGTGCAGCAGTTAGCACTGCCACTTCACAGCAAGAGGTTATCTGGTTCGATTCTCAGCTGGGGTGCCCTCTGTGCAGAGTTTTTTACCTCAGTGTCACTGCTCGACAGAGGCACAGCAAAATAATGGGTATAGTTCCCCATACTAAAGGGGTGGTGTAAGCCACAAAACTATGGGCTAGGCTTGTAAATGCCCTCGGGCAGATAGCCTAGTATGAACCTATGAACCTATGAACCTATGTCCTCCCTGTGGTCGCATGGGTTTCCTCCATGTGCTCCGGTTTCCTCCCACATCCCAAAAGACATGCTGTAGGTGGATTGGACACTCTAAATTGGCCCTAGGTGTGCGTGTGCGCATGTGTCTGCCTTCTGTGGAAGGTTGGGCGCCAGGCTGGCAACTCGACGCTGTAAAACTCCACTGCCAATCATGAGCGGACAGGTGATCCGCTGTGGCGACCCCTAACCGGGAAAAGGCCGAAAGAAGAAGATTACAAACCTGGGAGTATCTATACAAGAGCACTTTAGAATTACATTTAAGGATGTTGTATTGATGTTCATGCATTATTTTTTCAAAGATCAGTCTAATATTAATTACTGTTGCTTATATGGAATAGACAATATATGTCTTTTTGTCAAGTTTTAACTGCCAACACTGCTATATTCAAGTTAGAGTTTATTACAGTGCATATTTCTTTAACACATATTACAAATATTGAATGTACAATATAAAGTGAAGCAAGAAATAAGT
This sequence comes from Protopterus annectens, assembly GCF_019279795.1. NCBI lineage: Eukaryota > Metazoa > Chordata > Ceratodontiformes > Protopteridae > Protopterus > Protopterus annectens. Next base: position 1,771,833,075 of record NC_056729.1, read on the forward strand.
AACTGAAAGATGAAATATTTTTACAAACATCTTAGGAGGCACAGCAGATGGCATTGTCACCTCACAGCAAGAGGTTCCCTCATTCAATTCTCTGCTGGTGGGCCTTCTGTGCAGAGTCTGCATGTCCTCCCTGTGTTCACATGGGCTTCCTCTGCATGATCCAGTTTCCTCTCACAATCCAAAGACATATATAGTAGGTGATTTGGACACTCTCAATTGGCTATAGGTGTGAGTATGTATGCGAGTATGTGGTATGAAAGAACTACCATGCAAGGCTAGCCAACTGGTGGTGTAAACCGTGGCTCTAGATGATTATCACTGTTGAAGCAACACCCCAACCTCATATGCAAAAATGGGAAAAAAAGTTTGTGGATGCATTGATGGATGGATGGATGGATGGATGGATGGATGGATGGATGGATGGATGGATGGATGGATGTTTGGATGGATGGATGAATGGATAGATTTAGCTTTCTCCAAAAGAATAAATAGTGTGCATACAATGGTTATCAAAAAGTAAGAATTAATATTAAGTAATATTAATGAATGAAAAGTCAGTTCGCTGCTGCAAGTGCTGTTTTATACAGTCCAGAGAACAAATTGAAATATAAAATACCATGAGATTTTTTGCAATGCATTCAACAGTTTACAAATGATTAGAACAGTACTTCAGCTAGGATCTGGCAAAAGGATGGCTGACCTGGGTCTAGGCTGTTAGGGTTATGATTAACAGGTACTGATAGGATAGGAGTACAGTATGGGCATTTATTTATTAAGCCAGAAGAATATTAGAACTACATAAATGAATGTCAATGCAACAGCCATTGTAGTGGAAGTTCAGTGTGTGTGTTGTTATGCTAGTTTGCAGAAGTGGAGAAGCACTTTTTTTTTTTTTTCTTCTTGGTGGCCTGATTTTGAGAAGGGCTTGTTTGGTACTCTACATTGAGTTGAAAGGGTTCCAGTCAGGGGGATTAGCCAGAGCATCAGATGAACTAGCTACATCTCTGGACGATGTGCCCAATCAGATCCAAACAGCTTCCATCAGCAGTGGCAACAGAAAAATGAAGTCCTCCAATCCCACATAAAAAAATTAAGAACATATCAGGACAACTTTCAAGCCTGCTGAGGGTTTCACAGGAATATATGTAGTCCCACCAATTAAGTTCCTAATTACCAAGAAGACGTCTGGGATACATCAACAATCCTACATGACCACAGCAAACAACAGGCTCCAAACTTGATTAGATTCCATTGAAAACAGTCCTGAAGTCAACAACACTGCTGCACTCACTAATCAGAACCTGAGCACTCAAGCAAAATAAATACCAGGGCTACACACAATGCTAACTGCACAGGACTTCACAGAATGCTAACTGCACAGGGCTACACACAATGCTAACTGCACACAACTTCACATAATACTAACTGCACAGGACTGCACAGAATGCTAACTAAACAGCGCTACACAGAATGCTAACTGCACAGGGCTTCACAGAATGCTAACTGCACAGGGCTACACAGAATGCTAACTGCACAGGGCTTCATAGAATGCTGACTGCACAGGGCTTCACAGAATGCTAACTGCACAGGGCTACACAGAATGCTAACTGCACAGGGCTTCACAGAATGCTGACTGCACAGGGCTTCACAGAATGCTAACTGCACAGGGCTACACAGAATGCTAACTGCGCAGGGCTACACAGAATGCTAACTGTACAGTACTTCACAGAATGCTAACTGCACAGGGCTACACAGAATGCTAACTGCACAGGACTTCACAGAATGCTAACTGCACAGGGCTACACAGAATGATAACTGCACAGGACTACACACAATGCTGACTGCACAGGACTACACAGAATGCTAACTGCACAGGGCTGCACAGGATGCTAATTGCACAGGGCTACACAGAATGCTAACTGCACAGTGCTACACAGAATGCTAACTGCACAGGGCTACACAGATTGCTAACTGTACAGTGCTACACAGAATGCTAACTGTACAGGACTTCACAGAATGCTGACTGCACAGGGCTTCACAGAATGCTAACTGCATAGGGCTACACAGAATGCTAACTGCACATGACTTCACAGAATGCTAATTGCACAGGACTACACAGAATGCTAATTGTACAGGGCTACACAGAATGCTAACTGCACAGGGCTACACACAATGCTAACTGCAGAGGACTTCACAGAATGCTGACTGCACAGGGCTACACAGAATGCGAACTGACAGGTCTACACAAAATGCTAACTGCACAGGGCTACAGAGAATGCTGATTGCACAGGGCTTCACAGAATGCTGACTGCACAGGGCTTCACAGAATGCTTACTGCACAGGGCTACACAGAATGCTAACTGCACAGGGCTACACATAATGCTGACTGCACAGGGCTTCACAGAATGCTAACTGCACAGGGCTTCACAGAATGCTGACTGCACAGGGCTTCACATAATGCTAACTGCACAGTACTTCACAGAATGCAAACTGCACAGGTCTACACAGAATGCTAACTGCACAGGGCTACACAGAATGCTGATTGCACAGGGCTTCACAGAATGCTAACTGCACAGGGCTACACAGAATGTTAACTGCATAGGGCTGCACAGAATGCTAACTGCACAGGACTTCACAGAATGCTAACTGCACAGGGCTACACAGAATGCTAACTGCACAGGGCTACACAGAATGCTAACTGCACAGGGCTACACAGAATAATAACTGCACAGGGCTACACAGAATGCTAACTGCACAGGGCTACACAGAATGCTAACTGCACAGGACTTCACAGAATGCTGACTGCACAGGGCTATAAAGAATGCTAACTGCACAGGGCTACACAGAATAATAACTGCACAGGGCTACACAGAATGCTAACTGCACAGGACTTCACAGAATGCTAACTGCACAGGACTTCACAGAATGCTAACTGCACAGGACTTCACAGAATGCTAACTGCACAGGGCTACACAGAATGCTAACTGCACAGGACTTCACAGAATGCTAACTGCACAGGGCTACACAGAATGCTAACTGCACAGGGCTACACAGAATAATAACTGCACAGGGCTACACAGAATGCTAACTGCACAGGGCTACACAGAATGCTAACTGCACAGGACTTCACAGAATGCTGACTGCACAGGGCTATAAAGAATGCTAACTGCACAGGGCTACACAGAATAATAACTGCACAGGGCTACACAGAATGCTAACTGCACAGGACTTCACAGAATGCTAACTGCACAGGACTTCACAGAATGCTAACTGCACAGGACTTCACAGAATGCTAACTGCACAGGGCTACACAGAATGCTAACTGCACAGGACTTCACAGAATGCTAACTGCACAGGGCTACACAGAATGCTAACTGCACAGGGCTACACAGAATGCTAACTGCACAGGACTTCACAGAATGCTGACTGCACAGGGCTACACAGAATGCTAACTGCACAGGGCTACACAGAATGCTAACTGCACAGGGCTACACAGAATAATAACTGCACAGGACTTCACAGAATGCTAACTGCACAGGGCTACACAGAATGCTAACTGCACAGGGCTACACAGAATGCTAACTGCACAGGACTTCACAGAATGCTGACTGCACAGGGCTACACAGAATGCTAACTGCACAGGGCTACACAGAATGCTAACTGCACAAGACTTCACAGAATGCTAACTGCACAGGGCTACACAGAATACTGAATGCATCAATGTAACAAGTAACAGCTAGCTGCAATAGTGCAGCACATCACAGGCATTCAATCCTGATGGCTCCAAATTTAGTTTCTAAGACTCATTTGACTTTTTGTAGTCTGACTACTAAAGCCATCATCAGCAGCTAACCAAATAAAGTTGTCTAGGACCATCCCAAACATAAAAAATAAATTCCAAGAACTGAAAGTTTCTAGGATAAAATAGTGAAAGACATCCATAAAGGTCATCTCAGACACTCAACGTCCTTTATCTTGGAATAAAGAATGTAACAACCACTCTCTGCTTATTGTAATGTATTCTATAATGATCAGTCTCTCTATGTGTAATATATTATTATTTTCTGTGTACTGTAAAATGTCCGGTAATGATCAGTCTGTGTGTGTGTAATATATTATTATTTTCAGTTTACCTTTATAAAGGCAAGACACAGTCAGACGAAAAGCAAGTGTTCGAAAGAATGTTTGCAAGTTTTCCAAATGCCAAAAGAAAAAAGGTTTGAATGTGCAATGAGCGAATGCACAGTGACATTCGCTCATTGCACATTCGACATTGTGGGGCGGATTGTACTATAGTGGGGTTTGGAAAATCGTCCCTTTCCCCACTGTAGTGCAATCTCAGAGTTAGAATAGTAAAATAGGGGGGTGTGGGGGTGCATGGGGGCTTGCCCCCCTGCTTTAGACTTCTTTTTTTTTTTTTTGCATTCGATATTAATGTGCGCCTGTGGTGGTGGTGCTGCGGTAGCGTTGTCTCCTCACAGTAAGACATTGTCCTGTTCAGGTTCTCAGCTAGAGCGTCTTCTGTGTGGACACATGCATGAATGGGTGTAACTTCGTTGAAGGTTGTGCATCAGGGCCGGCAACTTGGCACGTAAAAATCTACTGCCAATCATTAGCGGACCAGAGTTCTGCTGTGGCAACCCCTAACCGGGAAAAAACGAAAGACACAACATTAATGTTCGAAAAACAGCAAATCTGCTTTTCAATTTGCTGTTTTTTGAACATTACGGACTGTCAACATTTTTACTTTCATGGTTACGAGTCTCTCATATGAGGATTCATACCACTGTGGATCGCTTTTATAAAGATAAACCATTATTTTCTGTATACTGTAATGTGTCCAATAATGATCAGTCTCTGTCTGTGTAATATAATATTATTTTTTGTACACTGTAATGTGTCCAGTAATGATTAGTGTGTATGTAATGGGTTTACTTCACATGACTGAAAACTCAAAATACTGAATTTCATTTGACTGAGACCACAATAACTAATTTTCAAAATACTGAAAACTCATTTGACTGAGACTCATTATACTGAAAGCTTACAATGCTGAATTTCAAAATATTGAATTTTAAGCCATAGACATAATGTGTGCTTCTCTTCACCTGTTATTTGCTTCTGATAAAAAAAAAAACTGTAACTTAAAGTGCTGACTATCAGAATACTGATAGTAGAGTAGAAAGTAGTGTTGCAGTGTTTTTAAATGTGGGTATGTCTCTTTACATTTTTATGGGAAGAATCTAAAGTAATATGGCAGATGTTTTGTGTGCTCCCAGCAGTAGTGGCAGTGTGTACAGTACTGTAAGGTAAGTAATAGGTATATAGGTTTATAGGTTCATAGGTAGGTACTAGGCTATGTGCCCAAGGGCATTTATAAGCCTAGCCAGAATGTGTTGGCTTTCGCCTCCCTTTTGAATTAGTTTCCTGGGCCTCTGTCTAGCAGGGCCATTGAAGTGATCCCAAGGGTAAATTTACGATTTCCCATCCACTCATCAAGATTTCTCTTGAAGAGAGTCAGTGAGGGGCTATGCCTAACATAAACTAGGATTCTATTCCAGAGCAAGGGAAGTCTCTGGGACAGGAATCTATCCCTCCAGCATGTCCTGTTTATTGTTGTGCTGAGGTTTAATTCACTGGAATGTGTGGCTCTAAGGGATTTGGTTTTCTTGAGGTGGACCATGTCCATTAATTCCGGGTTGGACATGGCCTTATACGTCCGGCAGAGATCACCTCTGAGCAGGCGGTAAGCAACCAAGTAGAGCTGGAGTTTCTTTAGTCGAGCTGCATAGGGCATCTGTTTGAGGCCCATGATCCTCTTGGTGAAGTACTTCTGTGGTCTTTCCAGCTGTTGCAGGTGTCAAGTAAGGTACATTCCAAATGGGGCATTGTACTCTATTATGGGCCTAATGAGTGATAAGTAGAGGGGCACAGTGACCTCTCTTGATCTAGATGTGAACCCTTTCATGATTAGGTGGGCTACATAGAAGGAATTTCTAACCACTTTGGCAATGTGATTATCAAAGGAGAGGTTGCTATCTACCTGAGTCCCCAGGTCCCTAATTACATCTTCCGTACTTAGTGGATTACCACCTATGTGATAATTTGTGGGCACTTTGTTTTCCCCAAAGGTGATGACTATGCATTTTTTGGCATTTAGCTTGAGGCCATGGTTCTGACACCAGGTATCTGTCTCTGTGAGACCCTTCTGGAGGATGTCTGTGTCAGCTGGAGAGTCAATAATGGCCCCCAGTTTGCAGTCATCTGGGAACCTGGTCAGCCATAATCCTCCCGTGCTTGCCTGTACCTCAGAGAAGTATATACCGAACAGGAGGGGTCCCAGGACCAAGCCCTGTGGGACGCCACTTGTAACTGGTTTAGAGTCAGACATGGCACCTGCAATTCTGACCATATGTGTTCTATCCGTGCGCCAGTTTGCAACCCATATCATGACATAGGGGTTAATGCTCAAGCTGGTGAGCTTATCTATGATGCCAGAGTGGGGAATGGTGTCGAAGGACTTAGCGAGGTCCAGGTAGGCTGTGTAGCTACCTTTCCCTCATCTATGGCCTTTGTAACTGTTTCAAAGAAGTCAACTAGGTTTAGAAGGCAGTATCTGCCTTTAACAAAGCTGAATTGGATAGGGTCCAGTGTCTGGAGGTTCCCAATGTCTCTGTTTATGAGTTCCATGATGATTTGCTCCATAGCTTTGCAGACCAGGCTAGTCAGGCTTATAAGGGTGATAGTTCCCAGGTTCTGTTGTGGCACTACCTTTGTGGAGCGGGATGACTGTTGCTGTACGCCATTCTTTGGGTACATAGCCTGTGGTAAGGCTGAGTTTGAACAGTGAATTTAGGTGAGGGTTTAGTTCATTTTGGAGCTTGTGTAAGATGCAGCCTGGGATACCATCCGGTCCCATTGATGCTGTGTTTTTAGCTTTGGAGAGTGCTGTTTTTACCTGCGTGTCTGTGATGTCTGGGGCTCTGCATTCTTCTGGGATGGACACGGGCCCTTTTGACGGTGAGGGGGGAGGTGAAGTTTGCACTGAACCTGTCTGCCAGGATGTTAGCAATGCCAGTTGATTCAGTGTATTTTTTGCCATTTTGCACTAGCTCAGAGCATATCTGAGAGTTGCCACCTAGATTCTTGATATAGCTAAAGAAGGCTTTGTGATTATCCTTAGAGTTTTTGGCACTTTTTCTTTTGAAACTGGCCTTAGATGATTTTATGAGGGCTCATAGTTTCTTGTTAATATTGATCAGTGATGCCTTTCCTTTTTGGGATTTTGCTCTAAAATGCAATAATTTCCTCCTTCTGTTGTATAGCTTATTTATGGCCGGGGACCATCAGACTGGTTTTCTCTTTTTGGAGGAGTAAGTCTTGGTTTTACTTGGGATGGCTCGATCCATGCATTCCTGTAGATGCTCAAAGAATGCATTTGTAAAGGATTCTACGGTTTGTGCAACATTATCCTTTAGTAAGGGTGCTTTGAACCTTTCCACCTCGGTCTTGAGTAGTGTGAAGTTGGCTTTTGAAAAGTTTTTTACAGTGGTTTCCTTGACTGGGGGTGGGGTCAGGATTTGGATGTCCAGTGTGATTAGTTTATGATTTGATCTTACCAGCGAGGGGTTTACCTCTGGTGTGGAGCACTGATCCCTCATGTTGGTGATGATCAGGTCCAATATGATGTCACCTCTTGTGGGTGTGGTGAACAGCTGTTCCAGCAGAGCGTTTGAGTTTATAAACTCTAGGAAGCATTGGGCAAAGGAGTTTGTACTTGAGTAGTTATCCCAGTCAATGTTTGGGTAGTTGAAATCTCCCAATATCATAGTGTTAGGTAGGACCTTTATATTTTCCAATGTTCTCAGGAATGCTGAGTGGGGGTCCTGAGACAAGGTAGGTGATTTGTAGCAAGCTATGATCTGAAAAGCAGCTTTGTCCACTGTTAGTTGCACATGGATGGTCTCCGAAGCCTCATGCTGTGCTACTAACTTGGTGGTGTGGGTATCCTTTATGAAAATGGATACACCCCCTCCTTTTGTATTTTGGTCCGGAAAGGTATGGTATGAGTTGCAGCCTGGTAGTGCTGGGTTGGTCTCTGGAGCCTTGAACCAGGTTTCTGTTACTGCATAGATATCAGTTTTCTCCATGCTAAGGAGTGCCTCGAGTGCATGCATTTTGAGGTTTAGACTTCAGGCATTTAGTAGCATTACCTTCAGATTCTGGTTACTTGTGTTGTTTATGGAGGTGGATGCCCTTTTCCCCACTGTAGTGCGATCCTGGAGTTAGTATATATAGTTGGGGGAGTGAGGGGTTTAGCCTTCCACCTAGTTTGGTTTTATATTGTCCAATTTCTGTTAAGAGGGTAAGTAAGTAGTTTTTAAATTTTGGAAAGAGTTAATCATTGTGTTGTAAGTGTGCATGTCTATGGCTTAAAATTCAGTATTTTGAAATTCAGTATTGCAAGCTTTCAGCATAACGAGACTCAATCAAATGAGTTTTCAGTATTTTCAGTTTTCAGTCATATAAAGTGGATCCATATGTAATATATTAGTATTTTCTATATACTGGAATGTGTTCATGTAGAGCCTTTCCTTGCTGGTATTCACTGAAACTAGGGCTTGCCCATTTCGACTATGCTGATTAACAAAACCAACAAACAAACAACAAACATGAAACAAACAAACAAATAGGAAATAAACAATATAATAATAGTTTACTACTAGCATATTCCCACAGTATGAATATTCATTTGGAGATGGGGTAAAAGTGATACAATTTGCGCTGTTCTCTATTGCAGGGTATTTATCTTTTGGAATTCACTTCCTCATTAGCAGACAGTGTTTTGCTTCACCTGGGTCCTGAACGTAAGGTAGTCATGTACGCATGATTGTGACCATCAAACTACAGGCAGTTCTAATTTTTGGAGCTTAGACTAAAGATGCAATAACGTCCATCTAGTTTAGCCTTCCTGTGTGTCTGCCCCTCACAATACTCATTGTTTTTCTTTTTTTTTAATTTTAACAGTTCAGGTACATTTCTTGTTAAGTGGTAGATGCAGATTTTAGGACTTGTTGCTGAAAATAAAATTATGTTTCCGTGACTATACATATGTCTGCATCCTGCAGGGTGAAAAGTGCCTCCAGGCAATGCATTTTTTTACTTAAACTCCTAGCATTGAGCAGCAGTACCTTTATGTAGTCACGAGTGATTTTCGTAATGTTTGAGGGTTTAACAACTTGGCATGCTCTAAAAACAGCACTATGGGGAAAAATAAAGTTTTTGCCACTATACAGACACCAAGTGGTGGCAAATGCAAACCATTTCTGGCAAAGTCTTGTGATTTGTCAATCATTTCTCCCCCAGCTGACAGATATTGAATCTTCTTCTTGTGACACCAGAAACTAAGCCAACTGTGGAAGTAAATCATTTTTTGCTGGTACTGTGGCATCCTTATTGTTGAAGGTTCTGGAGCATTTCTCCCCGGGCCTCCGCTGAAAACAGGATCTGTGGAACCTAGTCGGACTTTCCCGGTCAACAAATGTAAAATAAATAAATAAATAAATAAATAAAGGTAGGATGCTATTCAAGGCTAGATTCTTATGCACCTGGGACACATATTCAGAGAGTTCCATCATGTTTCTCATCATGTAGTCCAATGAGGAACATCTTACATCATTTACACTCTCATGGCTTATGACCATGTCATACTGGTACTTGTGGTTTAAAGACTTAAGTGCATGCGGGATCTGGTGGATCCTGGATCCAGACAGATAAGTGTGATCTTCTCCTTGTTTAGCCTGGTAAGGGGGACATCAGTATGTCTTACAATGGAATCCCCAACAACTAGAATGTCTGGCTGTGTGGTGTATGTTTCATTATGGGCTTGGAAACATGGCTACTGTGATTTTCAGAGTTTCATGTTGTGTGAGGTGCTGTCTTTTTTTAGTGCAAGCAGGGCCACTGAGAGATGCTTTTAGGAGGTCTTGGAGGTTTGGTTAGATTACATGTGAGTATCTCTGCATATTTGGGTCTATGTGTTTGCTCCTTATTGCTGGTAGTGAATGTTTTGGGTGTAAGACTGACAACCTAGTTTGCATTTTTGTGTGTGTGTGTGTGACAGCTTTGCCTCCAATAACATTGTGTATCTGCATCTTCCTCACACTGTGCCTGTCTGTTCTAAAGTTAAATGGGTGTTATTTAACATGAGGCAGTTACTACACTTCTTCAGAATGCCCATGCCCACCAGACTAGAAACAGAAATGACAAGGAAGCACCTCTCCATTATACCAGAATTTAGTATATGGGAAGGAGTAGGAGAGAATCACTTAAAGGTCTAAGTGAGAGTATTTAGTAGTATGCTATTAAATGACCTGCACTGGCGCTGCCCTCTGTACAGACTGGCAGTTCTTAGAGCAGCTATGAAGAGTGGGAGACTATGGAGAGCATTTCCTGCAGAGATTTGCTTAATATACAAGGCAAGGATAACCACATTTATGCATGGCTTTTATACCAGCAGGATGAAAGACTTGTACACAGTTAAGCATTTGGACCAATCAGATAAACGCACAATAAGCCTTCCACAACAGTTCCCAACTTGAATGGGTTGAATTAGCCCTCAGTTCCTACCAGGAGCAGAAAAAAAAACTCTTAATGTAAAACAAACTGATTTTGAGCTCAAGTATAGTAAGAAATGTTTTACAACTAAAGGCAGAACTCCTGCAGTATCCAGAATCCTTGGAAATAAGTTCACAAACTGTGTGAAAAGTTCCCAAATAAAGAAAAAATGTATGCAAATGCAGGAGAACGTCTTGAAGCACAGAACAACTTTGCAAAACTTAAAAACATTTTGGCAAATGTAGGAGGGGGGCTTTGTAAAACTCAGAACAACGTTTACAGTATCAGAGGAAGTTAGGAAATATCAGAACACTGTTAAAGCAATCTAAGAGCAGTACAGTAACAAACAGATGGCTTTTTTTAACAAGTGCATGCTAAATAACAGTGATAAGTTCACCCAAATCAATAAATGCAGCAGGGACTGTCAAATAGCACTGATAGAGTAAAGGCAGAACAATACTTATATCAGCATTGTAGCTCCACAGATATTTTAAATAACCCAACGTCTTGTAGACACAGGTGCCCAAGCCAGGAACAGGGAAACTCTGATTAAATAATAAGCACAGTCTCACAAAAATATAAGAATTTAATACCAGCAGGATGAAAGGCTTTACAAATGTAAGCACTCAGGCCAACCAGATAAACACACAATAAGCCTTTTACTAGCAGATTCAAACTAGGATGGGGTGAGTCAGCCCTCTGCTCCCACTGGAGTGAAAAAACTCAATGTCAAACAAACTGATTCTGAGCTCAAGTGGAGCAACAAATACTTTAGTAAGTTCTGTGATGGACAGGGGGTGTGGTACTGATATCAAGATTTCATAGGATGGGAGCAAAGATATGAAGACTCTGCTCACCTAAATAAGGAAGCAGCTGTCAGCACCAATAGAAACTGGAAATCATAAAAGAAGCACACAGAATGCTTGTTCTATTAAGATCTGTGCATAACAGCTTAAGTATTTAGGGTAGAGTCCTCACCACTGCCATTGCGTGTGTGGAAATATTATTGTATCCACACCTGTAAAGGTTTTCTTTGTTTTTTTCCCCATAAATGCTGGTTGGTTGGTTGCCTACTGAGAACTGTCCATATATTGATTTTACTCCTGCACTCATGGACCAAAATAGAGCAGCTGACTTACCTGATTATTAAATGAATACATTTTAAAACAGCTAAATACTTCATATAGCAATACTGCAGCACACAGCTGTAGTTTGTAAAGGTATTTAGTCACAGACAGTGATATAAATGTGCTTCCTCAGATGAACCTCACATTTAAAGTCATACCTTCAGGCAGAGGACTGCAAGTTGAAGCTGCTAACAAACTTCATTTTTATAGCCCTGGGTTTGAATCCCTACATCTTCATTTGTCTGTCATGTGTTCTTAACCAATGGAAATTTGCTGATTAATTAAGCTAACAAATAACTAAAAGCAAAATTAACTTACATGAATCATTATCTACATATTCCACATCAAGGTTTGCATTATGGTCATAATCATTCATTCCAGAGAGTCCATTTAACTCACATTGCCTAGATCATATTCAGGGTATTATCACTCTGTGCCATAGAGCTGGGCCTGCTGAGAATAAAATTGCATTTATTTGGTTGATAGTTTTTATGTACATATGAACATATTAATTTATTTATTTTCCTTTGTGGCTTGAATAGCTGGGTATTGCGGTAGGATGCATCAACTGATACAAGAGAAGGTGCTTTGGGCCAAAGCTTCTGATAACAGACCTGCATGCATATTTTTATACGAGGCAAAGGAGAATTGAAAAGATGATCTCATTGCTTGGAGGTTTTTTGTAAAAAATTGGTTAAATTTCAAATGTGCACAGGTTCATAGATTTGTACTAGGCTTATGACCACACGGATCTTTTTAAGCCTAGCCATGCACCCCAAATCTCTGACAAATTCTGGTACCCTTGATAAGTGTAAGCAGGGGCTTAGGAGATGAAACATTTACAAGCAGGGGCCTGCAAGATAAAACATTTACAGTTTGCTTGCATCCATTAGAGGTATAGGTGCCAAATCAGGGATAAATTTCCTGTTCCCCATCTAACCGTCCAAGTTACACTTGAATTGGGTTAGGGACGAACTCTGCTTCACATGGATGGGGAACCTGTTCCAGAGAAGAGGTAGTTTCTGGGATATATACCTGTCTCCTACAACTCATGTGGTAAGTACTTACCTATCAGAACCATTCCTATATCAGAGCACAAATGGGGAGTGCATAATCCTGTTCAGGCTGTAAATGTTACAAACTGCAAATATGAGTTATGGTCTGGCCAAAGAAGTTATGTTGCGATGAATGGAGCGGAGTATTAGCTAAGAGAGAACATTAGGCATCAAAAGAGTCCCAAATCTTTAAATAACTACATACACCTTGTGTATAATTGCTAGCAGCACTGGGTGAGTATTGATTTAAATTTCAGATGTATGAATATCATTCACTGCTCTGCTCCTTTTAGTTAGCTACAAATTTCAGAGAACTTTTATAAATTAGAGCACTGTACAGCAAGGTAAAGATACATTAAGTAAACAGAAAAAAAAAACAGCGTCAATATGGACTATATCATATAGCTCAAAAACATCTCTTAACCAGTGGCATTAGCTAAAAATATGCAATACAATTACTAAAACCTGTCTAATGAAAATGTAGAGAACCAAAAAGACAATAACACTGCATGCCCACTCTATACCCCACCATCTCGCTTATTATGTTATATTTCTCTTGAAAGCAGGTCACGTCTTGGTATCTATTCATAACTGCAAAATATAAATCAATAGGCAATGACATAAAAAAAATCCTAAATACTGACTATACCCCTCAACTGTCCCTGATTTTGAAGAGATTGCCTCTGAATTTGCCTCACATTTTTGACCTGTCCCTCAAAAAAGTTTTGATTTTCTGGCAAATCACAGAGGATTACAATCAGTCAAAATGGTAGACATTTGAGTTTTATACCTCTTGTTTTTCAGAAAATGCATGTTTATTTAAAACCTGTTGTCCTATTAACTTTTAGATGAATTAGTGTAATATTTAAAAATGAGGGCGGCCACGGTGATGCAGCGGTTAGCGTTGCCGCCTCACAGCAAGAGGCTCTCTGCTTCAATTCTTGGCTGGGGTGCCTTCTGTGTGGAGTCTGCATATCCTCCCTGTGGTTGCGTGGGTTTCCTCTGGGTGCTCGGGTTTTCCTCCCACATCCCAAAGACATGCTGTAGGTGGATTGGACATTCTAAATTGGCCCTAGGTGTGAGTGTGTGCGTGTGTGTGCCTTCTGTGGAAGGTTGGGCGCAGGGCTGGCAACTCGGCACTGTAAAACTCCACTGCCAATCATGAGCGGACAGATGATCGGCTGTGGTGACCCCTGACCGGGAAAAGCTGAAAGAAGAAGAAGAAGAAAGTGTAATATTTAAAAAACGTTCCATATTTAATAGCCAAAGCAGCATGCAACATCCTTAACAAACTAGCTAAATACCCATCTATTACTAGGACTGCTCTACAGATAAAAATGTTACCATACGAGGCAAGCCAGCAAAACACAGCACATAATTTAATACACTCAAGCCTATTATGTGCATCTCTTCCATTAGCATTTTTACATTTACTGGAAAGGCCCACCCCAGACTCTGCCACAGTTTGTTGTTAGGGAAAGGTTAGTTTGCTTTTTATTTCTTGTATTTTGAACTACTGTGTTGCCTTTTTCTATTTTGTATACTGTGATTTGTTTTCTTTACACTGTGTTTTTCTTGTATTCTGCCTTTAACTGCATATTAAAACTTGAAAAGAGACCACAGCTCTTTCCCTTGTGAGTCAGACAGATTTTACCACCCTCCCACCCTGTTACTGTTGTGTTCTTAACACCACTGTCTTTCTAGTTGCCTATCCCTTATATTAATTAGACCACATATCTCATTTCCTCTCTGCTTTTACTAGCTGGTATGAGTAAGCACAAAATTATCATTTTGTGAAAATCACTCCCCTTCAGCTATTTAAATTTATTGGCCATCCTACTGTATTCCATAGTACCAGAATACAAAAGTGCCCAGCCCCTTTTAATCTATCTTGCTCTTTAAAAAAATAGTGGCTTTCACTAAAACTTTACTTTTTAGACAGGTAAAACATATGTTACCCACTTTCTTATCTAACTGCTTAGTGCACACTGCAGTGTTTAGGATAAACCATTTTTTTATCTTACCTTTAAGCATCTATTGCAGGACCACCGGTTAATGGAGAGCTCACATATTGTCTCTCAGTAGTCATCTTGGGATTAGTGCTTCTGTTTTCTCCTAGTAAGAGAAGGAGTGTAGTTACAATATTTCCTAGAGACTGCTGATTACCAGAAAGCCTGATAACTGCTTCATAGGTAACAGCTTGGAATCCGTGCTTATATCCTGGTCCTGGTTAGAGAAGGAGCAGAGTGCATTGATTCCTGACTGTTTCTGGTTGATTGGTCTGGTTGCTATGTGAGGCATCTAGCATAAAAAGGTTAGAAGCCTACAGACCCTTGCATCATTTGGGACAAGACTGTGTATCACCAAACAGGTTGTGGCCTGTTTTACTTCTTGGAATTGGTGCTAACATTTTGCTTCTGGTGAGAGAAGAAGCAAAGGAGTATTGTACACCAACAGAGTGAAGCTGTGCTGAGTCCAGCATTAGTAGTAGCCAGGCAGTAACCATTCATGCAACTCCCCTCTTTTTATCATTCTTGAAAAGCTAAGTCCTTGTTTTCAGTAAATACTGCTTGATTTCTTTCTAACTTCAGAATAACTGCCTAAATACTTCATCCTTAAATTTTCAGGGTCTATGTATTAGTTACCCCTCAAGTGTTTGGCAGTGCTCTGTACAGACTCAAACATTTTGAGTGACATTTTTCCTGTAAAAGCACAATTGAAATTTCTCTAATATCTAGGCATTGTTGAGAAACTCAAGAGGTTAGGTACAAACCCATATGTCACCCAGTGGATAGCCAACTGGCTCACAGACAGGACCCAGGAAGTTAGAACTAGGGAGTCCACCTCTACAAAGAGGCCAGTCACAAGTGGAGTCCCTCAAGGATCAGTCCTTGGACCACTTCTTTTTGGCATTTACTTCTCAGAAGTCAAGGCTAATGTCATTGTTCTCTGGCTGACTAAATTTGCAGAAGATTGCAAATTAGGAGCTCTCATTGAATCTCACATTGGCACAAATGTTCTCCTGGAGGGGCTGACACAGACAAACAACTGCTGTCAGAGTCATGCACTAAAACTAAATGCCAAGAAATGCATAATAGTATCCTATGGGAAGTCATCCATCCCCGGTAACTATCATATTGACATCACAACCCTTAGTATTGACCCAGTAGTCATGGACTTAGGGACACATATAGATAGTAATCTAGCCTTTGATCATCACATGTCTACAGTGGTGAAGAAATCATTCTGTGTTGCTCAACTTATAAACAAAGGTATGGCATCTAATTCCAAGGAAGTCATTGTATCACTGTGTTCGTAATTCATCAGACTTATCATTGAATACAATGCCCCATTTGGTATGTACCTAACCAGGCATATCCAACAACTTGATCATCAAGAGAGGTTCCTCGCTAAAAGAATACAGGGCATAAGTAATATGTCCTATGCAGACCGCTTCAAGGCCCTATCCCTGTATTCTATCTCCTACAGGCTTTTGAGGTGAGATCTATGCCTGGCATACAGGGCATTGTCAGACCCCACTCTGATGGATCTACTGCATATCCAAAAAACAAACAGTACCAGAATTACCCATTCTAAAGACTTAAACCTTGCCTGTGATATAAATAGGACTTGCTGAAGAAATAAGTATGCATCCCAGAGACTACCCCGTCTATGGAACATGCTCCCCATCCATGTGAATCAGAGTTCCTCCCTAATCCAATTCAAGTGCAACTTGGACAACTGGATGGGAAACCAGAAATTCATCCCTGGTTTGGCACCTCTGTCTCTGATGGACACAGGTAACCTGTAAATAGTTAATCTACTAGGCCCACGCTTATACCTATCAAGGGTATCATAACTTGTCACAGATTCAGGATGCATGGCTAGGCTTAAAAAGGCCCTTATGGTCGTTAGCCTAGTAAACACCTATGAACTTATGAACAAACATCAAAAGAAAAAAAAGCTTCACAAACTAGTGTAAAATGTACAACAAAAATCACTAAATGCACTACTAATGCTACAAACTAAAATCACCACTGTTTACCATGTCATAAAATCAAATGACTAGAACTAAATGACAGTCTTTCTCAAATAAAAAACAGCATGCAACATCCTTAACAAACTAGCTAAATACCCATCTATTACCCACTTAACTAAAAATAGAATCCGTCTAGACAACTGTGATCTGAAAACATTAAGCAGGTATCTTTGCATGAATCAGGCTATCTCCATGGTGACTCTGTCTATTCAGTCTACATTGCTAAATTCAAAGACCCTAAATTAAGAACTAATTACAGTGTCAACTTTCTCATAAGAAGTCTGAAAATTCACTTGCCATCTACTGGGTCTGTAAGTGTAAACTGTCTGTAACTAGACAGATCTCACAGCTGTAGCCTTCCCACGCTCTGCTCTTATATTCCTCCTACTTAGAGAGTGCCTCCTCCCAAAGCTCTGTTTATCTCTGCTCCCACCTACGAATATCTTCATTGCTGCGCTGCACTACACCATCGCCTGCCTTTTTATAGATACGTGAGAATATACAAACTCTCCTTCACCTTGTTTTATGCAATTAATCTTTATCAATTTCTGTGTCTACTCATGTCATCCAAAGTTGAAATGTACTTTTTAGTTACTCTATAATGACGTCTCATGTTCTAATTAACATGCAAGTCATTATTATTATTATTACTGCACAACGTGGCTGGGCTAATATATGCCTTCGGGCAGATAGCCCAGTACCAACCTATGAACCTATTATTATTATTATTATTATTATTGCCTATGTTCTGTAAGCTGTAATCTAACGAGTCTCTTGACACTTTTCTCCCTGGTCGTCCACTGAAAATGGGCCTTTGGTGCAGCTGGATTACCCCAGTAAGCAAATAAAAATAAAAAATAAATAAAAAAATAAATAGTCAAACAGAAAAAACAAACATACGTTTGGACTAATCGTTCACACATAACCAGATTTGTAAAGATTAGCAATTTTTCACAGTCCAAACTTATAAAATCTGAAATAAAACAGATCAATGATGCAGATTATCAGGACACACAGGTATGATGCTTGAATTGCTTCCCAAATGTGTACAGAGTATGCCAGGTTTATTCTCAACATATGAAGACCATTCAGCAGAACACTGATAGCTATAACTATAAAAGGCAGCAAAATTATTGTTTTTCACTGATAACTATAACTATAAAAGGCAGTAAAATGATTGTTTTTCAGTGATTCAGCAATAATGACACAGCTGTCATTTTTACTTGCCTTCCTCTTCATAGCTGGTAGTAAGTGATCTGACCTTCTGCAGTCTCTAGAGAGGTGTAACACAAGAGTGACTATAAAGGAGAATGCTGCAGCCTACAAATCTGGTCCAGAAGTTAGGAAATCCAGTACTGAATCACTTGTAAAAAAGTTTCCATGTTTCAAGTTTTAAGACTTCTTTGAATTAGCTGTCTGGTGATAGCCTCTTGGCATGTATGTGACATGCAGGTGATGTGGTTACTGCCTTTTTGCATGTACCTCACATGCACGTGATGCAGTTACAGCCTCTTGGCATGTACGTGACATGCAGGTGATGTGGGTATAGCCTTTTGACATGCACCTCACATACAGGTGATGTGGGTATAGCCTTTTGACATATACCTGACATGCAGGTGATGTGGGTATAGCCATTCACATGTACCTGACATGCAGGTGATGTGGGTATAGCCTTTTGACATGTACCTGACATGCAGGTGATGTGGTCACAGCCTTTTTGCATGTACCTGACATGCAGGTGATGTGGGTATAGCCATTTGACATGTACCTGACATGCAGGTGATGTGGGTATAGCCTTTTGACATGTACCTGACATGCAGGTGATGAGGTTACAGCCTTTTTGCATGTACCTCACATGCATGTGATGTGGGTATAGCCTTTTTGCATGTACCTGACATGCAGGTGATGTGGCCACAGCCTTTTTGCATGCACCTCACATGGAGGTGATGTGGGTATAGCCTTTTGGCATGCACCTGATATGCAGGTGATGTGGGTATAGCCTTTTGACATGTACCTGACATGCAAGTGATGTGGGTATAGCCTTTTGACATGTACCTGACATGCAGGTGATGTGGTTACAGCTTTTTTGCATGTACCTGACATGCAGGTGATGTGCGTATAGCCATTTGGCATGTACCTGACATGCAGGTGATGTGGGTATAGCGTTTTGACATGTACTTGTTATGCAGGTGATGTGGGTATAGCCTTTTGACATGTACCTGGCATGCAGGTGATGTGGGTATAGCCTTTTGACATGTACCTGTCATGCAGGTGATGTGGGTATAGCCATTTGACATGTACCTGAGATGCAGATGATGGTGGTATCGCCTTTTGACATGTACCTGACATGCAGATGATGTGGGTATAGCCTTTTTGCATGTACCTCACATGCAGGTGATGTGGGTATAGCCTTTTTGCATGTACCTCACATGCAGGTGATGTGGGTATAGCCTTTTTGCATGTACCTCACATGCAGGTGATGTGGGTATAGCCTTTTTGCATGTACCTCACATGCAGGTGATGTGGGTATAGCCTTTTTTGCATGTACCTCACATGCAGGTGATCAGTTTCCCTATTACTCTAGCATGTCCAAAGGTCAGTCAATGGTTTCCTCTCCAGTCCAGCTGGTGAATCTGGGAATTTTGAGGCAATGTTACAACTGTCTCATGTACACGGACAACCCTCTCCTCCTCCAAACAGGTTCAAATATATGTGAGAGATGCAACTATTTAGCCAAACTGGAGGCTGAGCTCTCTCATCTCAAAACTGGTGTAACCAGTCAGGAGGAGAAGGTAACCTCACACAACACAATTCCAGTATCACATAGTCCCACCACATCAGCGAACCAAACACATAAATACACAAAAACATACTCCGAGGCTCTAAATAAAAATCTACCTAAGCAACAGAGACCTCCAAAGCAGACATCCAAGCAAACGCTACCTCAAAACAAAACACACACAACACATAACCCACAAAGTCAGTGTGCCAAGCAGCCACAGCCCTTAAGGCTGAATAACACACCTGATACTCTTGTTATAGGTGACTCTATTGTCAGACACACTGACGTCCTGCTCACCAGGCTGAATAAAGAGAAGGTCATAGTGAGCTGCCTGTCGGGCGCTAGGATCCGACACATAACGCAAGCACTCAGGTCACTCCAAAGCAAATACAAATATGACTCAGTCATTGTACATGCTGGTGTGAATGATCTGAGATGTACCTCCCTGGACTACATGAAAAGACACATAGAGGAGCTCTCTGATCATGTAGCCCAGGCTGGTATGACCCTGACCTTGAGCAGCATCTTACCCTCACCTAGAATGATGCCACAGTACAAAGACAAAATGATCGATTTTAACAATTGGCTAAAATTTTGGTGTCATTCAAAGGGGATCCAGTGTCTGTCAGCCTGGGATGACATGCTCGACAAGCCACGTTGCTTCGCTAGGGACGGCTTGCACCTGTCACCACTGGGCTTTTGGATATTGGCAAAGGCTCTTGCCACCCCATAGTGCCTTTTTAGGCAAGGCTCAAAAGTCAAACCCACCCCCATAGACAGCACAAGGTACAAGAAACTAAGGGTAATGCTGCTAAGCCAGAAGTCTTAACCTCAAGATGCACGCACTCAAGCTCTCCTCAGTATGGAGAACATCGATATCTGTGCAGTGACAGAAACCTGGTTCAAGGCTCCAGAGAGCACCCCAGCACTGCCAGGCTATACCTCATATCATGCTTTTCAGCCCCAAAACCCGGACCGAACCACAAAAGGAGGGGGAGTTTCCATATTTATCAAGGATATCCACACCTCCAGGTTAGTGGCATTGCAAGAAGTATCGGAGACCATCCATGTGCAACTAACAGTGGGCAAGACTGCTTTTCAGTTTATAGCATCCTACAGACCACCCTCTCAAAGTCAGGAATCCCATTCAGCTTTCCTGAAAACATTGGAGAACATGAAGATCTCTCCGAACACCATTATATTGGGCGACTTCAACTACCCAAACATTGACTGGAAGCACTACTCAAGCCCCAGCACCTTAGCCCAAAGATTCCTGGAAATTATAAACTCAAATGCTATGGAACAACTAGTCACCACTCCCACAAGAGGGGACAACATACTAGACCTGATCATTACCAACATGGGGACTCTATGCTCCACACCAGAAGTATATCCCTCATTGGTAAGATCAGACCATAAATTAATTTCACTGGATGTCCACATCCCGACCCCACCCCCAGCCCAGAAAACCACAGTGAAAAACTTCTCAAAAGCGAACTTCTCACTTCTCAAAACTGAAGTGGAATCCTTCAAGGCCCCAGGGCCAGTGGAAACTACAGCCCAAACTGCAGAATCCTATATAAATGCATTCTACGGACATCTCCAGGAATGCATGGATCATGCTATCCCAAACAAAACCAAGACCGAATCATCCAAAGGCAGGCTTCCAGTCTGGTGGACCCCTGCCATAAATAATCTGTACAACAGAAGGAGGAAGCTACTACATGATAGAGCAAAATCCCTAATAGGGAAGGCATCTCTGATCAGTACTAGCAAAAAATTACGATCCCTCATAAAATCCTCCAAGGCCAGCTTCGAGAGAAAAATTGCACAGGACACCAAAGACAATCATAAGGCTTTTTTCAGTTATGTTAGAAACCTGGGATGCAACTCCCAGACTTGTTCTGAGTTGATTCTAAACGACAAAAAATACACTGAACCCACAGACATCACCACTATCCTGTCAGACAGGTTCAGTGCAAACTTCTCCACCCCCTCCCCCCCAAAAGAGCAAATATCTATCCCGGCAGAGGGCTGCCTCCCAAACATCTCAGATGCTCAGGTGAAGGCTGCCCTCTCCAAAGCAAAAAACACTGCTTCCATGGGACCAGATGGCGTCCCAGGTTGCGTCCTACATGAACTACAAGAGGAACTAATCCCTCAAATAAAACAGCTATACAATCTCAGCATCACTATAGGATATGTGCCCACAGAATGGCGTACAGCAACAGTGGTCCCACTCCACAAAGGTGGAGCATCTACGGACCCTGGAAACTATTGCCCCATAAGCCTGACTAGCTTAGTCTGCAAGGCTATGGAGAGGATCATCATGGAGCTCATAAACAAAGACATTGGGGACCTACAGACACTAGATCCTACCCAGTTCGGCTTTGTCAAGGGCAGATCCTGCCTTTTGAACCTGATTGACTTCTTTGAAACAGTCACCAAAGCCATAGATGAAGGGAAGGTAGTCCACACAGCCTATCTGGACCTTGCAAAGGCATTTGACACAATACCCCACTCGGGCATCATAGATAAGCTATCCAGCTTAAATATAAACCCCTATGTCACAAGATGGGTTGCAAACTGGCTCAAAGACAGAACCCACAGAGTGAGAGTTGCTGGAGCCATGTCAGACTTGAAACCAGTCACAAGTGGTGTCCCCCAGGGTTCTGTCCTGGGACCATTCTTGTTTGGTATATACTTTTCCGAGGTACAGGCAAATGTGGGAGGACTATGGCTCACCAAGTTCGCAGATGACTGCAAACTGGGCGCCATAATCAACTCTCCAGCTGACACAAACATCCTTCAAAAAGGTCTCACAGAGACAGATAACTGGTGCCAGTGCCATGGTTTAAAGCTAAATGCCAAAAAATGTATAGTCATACCCTTTGGCAAAAACAATGTGCCCACAAATTACCACATAGGCGGAAACCCATTAAGTACAGAGAAAGTTATTAGGGACCTGGGGACCCAAGTTGATAGCAATCTCTCCTTTGAAAACCACATTGCCAAAGTGGTTAGAAAGACCTTCAACAAAGCCCACCTCATCATGAAGGGTTTCACATCTAGATCAAGAGAGGTAATCGTGCCCCTTTATTCATCCCTCATCAGGCCCATCATAGAATACAATGCCCCTTTTGGGATGTACCTTACCCGACACCTGCAGCAATTAGAAAGACCCCAAAAGTATCTCACCAAGAGGATCAAGGGTCTCAAACAGATGCCATATACTGCTCGGTTAAAAAAACTCCAGCTCTACTCAGTTGCATACCGCCTACTTCGAGGCGATCTATGCCTGATATACAAAGCTATGTCAAATCCAGAATTAATGGACATGCTCCACCTCAGTAAATCTAAATCCCTTAGAGCCACACGCTCGAGGGACTTGAACCTCAGCACAGAAATAAATAGAACTTGCTGGAGGGACAGGTTCATAACCCAGAGGCTCCCTTCGCTCTGGAATAGAATTCCAGTTCATGTGAGGCAGAGCACCTCATTGAATCTCTTCAAGAAGAATCTCGATAAGTGGATGGGGGATCGTAGGTTTGTCCCAGGGATTACTCCCGTGTCACTATTAGACAGAGGCACAGTAAACTAAACCTTAAAAAGGGCACAGTATACTCAAATCAAGGGGTGGCGTAAGCCATACAGAATCGGGCTAGGCTTATAATTGCCCCAGGGCAGATAGCCTAGTATGAACCTATGAACCTATGAACCTATGTGGGTATAGCCTTTTTGCATGTACCTCACATGCAGGTGATGTGGGTATAGCCTTTTTTGCATGTACCTTACATGCAGATGATGTGGGTATAGCCTTTTTTGCATGTACCTCACATGCAGGTGATGTGGGTATAGCCTTTTTTGCATGTACCTCACATGCAGGTGATGTGGGTATAGCCTTTTTGCATGTACCTGACATGCAGGTGATGTGGGTATAGCCTTTTTGCATGTACCTCACATGCAGGTGATGTGGGTATAGCCTTTTTTGCATGTACCTCACATGCAGGTGATGTGGGTATAGCCTTTTTTGCATGTACCTCACATGCAGGTGATGTGGGTATAGCCTTTTTTGCATGTACCTCACATGCAGGTGATGTGGGTATAGCCTTTTTTGCATGTACCTCACATGCAGGTGATGTGCGTATAGCCTTTTTTGCATGTGCGTAACATGCAGATGATGTGCGTTCATATCTACCTCTAGGAAGGGCAGGGCGGGAATGAGTGCAGAAAATGTATTTCATAGCAGTAATTGTATTCCTTGTGTTTAGTTATTGGTGATAGGAGGTAATGTTCGACTGTCCAAGCAATGGCTTCTGTCAGAGAATTAGCAATAGTGTGAATTAGTTTGTCATTTCCAAGGCTTTATAAGATTATGCTATAGCATCGGCATGTTCCAGAAAAGACAGAAATGCGAAATACAAGTTGCTCTAGTCAGACTATATATTAGAAACTAGTTTTCTCTATTTCATCAAACCTTGCACATCTGTTTTCAGGTACAGAATTCAACATATTTACTATTTCGGATTGCTTTGGGGAGGTTTCTGAATAAAATGTCTAGATCTGGACTCCATATTGGTAAAAAGTCTTAGTGTCAGGAATAACATTTGATATGACAATGGAAGTCATGGGATATACTCATTCAGAAAAGTATTCTGGGTATATTGTGAAAAGATAAATAGGAATTCATTGGTTATATTTAATATAAGGCTGTGAGAAATGTTTTGGCCAAGGGGTCTCCATGTTTCATAATATAATGCTGTGAGGAAATGATTGTTTTCTCCTCTCTGGATCTATGTTCCATTATATAACGCTGTGAGGAAATGTTAATTTTCTCAACTGGTTCCTTGCTTTATAATACAACACTGTTACGAAGTATTTGTTTTCTACTCACTGGCTCTGTGTTTCATAATATGACACTGTGAGAAATGTCTGTTTTCTCCAGGCTGGCTTCATGTTTATAATATAATGCTGTCAGGAAATGTTTCTTTTCTCCTTGCTGACTTCATACTTCATTATAAAACACTTAAAGAAAATGTTTGCTTTCTCCACACTGGCTCTGTGTTTCATAATATATCACTATGAGGCAATGTTTTTTTTTTTCTCCTTGCTGGCTTATTTATTCATAAACACTGTGAGGAAATGTTTGTTTTCTCCTCACTGGCTCCATATTTTATGATATAAAACTGTGGGAAAATGTTTTTCTCTTCTCCAGCCTCATGCTGCACAGGGTTAAAGCCATGATTATGACTCTGATGAACCAGGATAAACTACCATCCCCAGTTCTGGGGTCTGCAGAGGGTGAGGGTAGGAATGATTGGCTGTTTCCACCCTGCCCTTCTTGGAAGAAAGGATGGATGCTCAATCCACTGCAGGACTGACACACAGCAAAAACTGGATATCCTACCATGAGCAGTGTAACAGCCTGAGTATCTGAATTCACAAACCAATATACACAAACTGTAAGTAGATATCCTAGCAAGTGCTTTGAAAACAGCTGGGTAATAGCACACACAAACCACTATACACAATGTCAGTGGATGTACTAAGTGTAGTGTAAAGGCAGGAAGCCAGCCCAGTATATACATGGCAGTAGGTTTAGAGTGGACACAGAAATATGGATGCCAAAGGAGTCTACGTTGAGGAGCTTCTGCTCATTCAATCTGGGGGGGGGGGTAAGGCATACAAAACCCTGATGACTACCTTAGTGATGGTTTCTTGTGATTCGTCCATGCTCACAGTGAGTGAAAAGGTCAGTATGGTCCTATATGGTCTGATTTTCAGTAGAGAGTAAGGTGAAACACAAAAATAAAACAAAAATGTTTTTTTTCTCAGAAAACATATTTCATATGACTTTAAAAAGCTATTTCCATACTTTAGAGATATTTTCTGCATATTTGCTTTGCCACATAATTTAAAGGCTGGTTTATAATTTCTTCATTGTAATCCTTATCATATTGTTTTCAAAATGAGCATGATAGTCTTTTTCCCTAAAATTATATATTTTTTAATAAAATATCTGGTCATCTATTACTTACTCACTCTTTATCCGCTTACGCTCATTTCTTCATAGCAGAACTCTTTTTTTTGTGTGTATTCCAATGCAAATAGCACAAACAGATTATCTGTAAGTATGCTTTCACTGAGGTTGTATGACCTCAGAAAGTATATATTTACAGTCTGGGGTAATGGGGCAGAGACTGTGTGTTGGGTGTGCACTTCAAAAACACTCATTGAAGAACTAGGTGGGGTTGATGTAATGGTTAAGGCCTTCACCTCATAGACATAAGGTACAGGGCTTGACTCTGACCTTGGGATATTGTCTGGATTTAAATGGCCCTTCAGGGCAATTAGCCTAAACTTCAACAGTGATTATCCTCAAAACATGTTGACCACAAATATCAATAAATTTGCTTTGAAGGTTTGACGTAATGGCTACAATGTTTACCTCAAAGACAGAACATACAGAATTTAATTGTCACCTTTGTGAAAACTGGCTAGACTTAAAATGGCCTGAAGGACAGGTGGTCTCGTAGTTTCCTATGAACCTAAGAAAAGACTGTTAATCAGGGCAATACAGTAAGTCAAGCAATCAGCGGTGAATTTGTAAAACGTCAACAGTCGACATTTCAGTTAATAAAGTAGATCCAAAATATCCATTTTCATTATACTTTTAACCCTTGAAGCTAACCACTTCTGCCTTCTCAAGGAACAGGAAATTAATTTTTTACTAAATGGAACGGACTTGATTTGTTGCTCCATCTCAGTGTACTGCTGTGTCAAGCATTGTTAATTATATCGTGGGCTAGACTGTTCCTTATAAAGTTATTTGATTTTTATATATCAGGCAGTAAACCCTTTTCTGTCTTTATATTTGTTTTAAACCACATATTGATTTTTTTCAGAAATCTGAGTACTCACGTGTTGATGAAAAATATAAATCCTGTTAGAGCAAAGGCAGTTTTTCTTAGCTTATTGCATTGTTTGTTGTAAAACATGTTCGGTATAGTCAAATCCATGTGTCTGGAGCTTGTAATATATCACCTGCACTTTCAGCCATGAAGATCACAGAGTTTCTACACCATTTTCATTTCATTAATTTATGTGTCGTGGCCCACTGAAGGAATCATAATGAGTCCTATGTTTTGTGGCTCACTGAAGGAATTATAATGAGTCCTATGTTTTGTGGCTCACTGAAGGTTCGTTGTCCACTGAAGGAATTATAATGAGTCTTATGTTTCATGGCCCACTGAAGGTTCATGATCCATTGAAGGAATCATAATGATTCTTATGTTTCGTGACCCACTGAAGGAATTATAATGAGTCCTATGTTTTGTGGCTCACAGAAGATTCGTGGTCCACTGAAGGAATCATAATGAATCTTATGTTTCATGGCCTACTGAAGGTTCATGATCCACTGAAGGAATCACAATGATTCTTATGTTTCGTGACCCACTGAAGGAATTATAATGAGTCCTATGTTTTGTGGCTCACTGAAGGTTCGTGGTCCACTGAAGGAAGCATAATGAGTCTTGTTTTTCATGGCCCACTGAAGGTTCATGATCCACTGAAGGAATCATAATGATTCTTATGTTTCATGGCCCACTGAAGGAATTATAATAAGTCCTATGTTTTGTGGCTCACTGAAGGTTTGTGGTCCACTGAAGGAATCATATGTTTCATGGCCCACTGAAGGAATCATAATGATTCTTATGTTTCGTGGCCCACTGAAGGAATTATAATGAGTCCTATGTTTTGTAGCTCACTGAAGGTTCGTGGTCCACTGAAGGAAGCATAATGAGTCTTGTGTTTCATGGCCCACTGAAGGTTCATGATCCACTGAAGGAATCATAATGATTCTTATGTTTCGTGGCCCACTGAAGGAATCATAATGAGTCCTATGTTTCCTGGCCTACTGAAGGAATCATAGTGAGGCCACAAGACAGGCCACTCCCATTAAAGACATGTCTGTACATAAAAAAAATAATTATGTGATGCAAGGAACACATTCCCCAAATGCTACATTTTGCCCACTTCATTTTAGTGCAGTGAGAAATATTACACTCTATTTATTTATTTATTTGATTAATTTTACATTTGTTAAGCGGGAAAGTCTGAATGGACACATGTCTTTTTTCAGCGTAGGTCCGGGGAAAAAAGCCTCACTTACAGAGTAAAATATTACACAAGACAGTTGATATACAGTTGGTATACATGCAATCGTATATAACATACATACTTTTTTATGTCTATTAATAATGCCATTGAGAAATAATACCTTACAAAGAAAGAGTTTACACATCAAACACTACAGAGTAGTTGGGTTATATATACATTATAATATTACAGGTAGGATGAACTATATTAATGATGGCCTGGTTAGGAGGAGCTCTAATTAGATGGGAGAAGGGATAGGTATATTTAGGGAAGTACTGAGTTGGGAGTGGAAGGGTTAGTAGAAAGTAGTAGGTGCTATAGGTCTAAAGTTAGGGTAAGCAGGAAAGCTGCAGACATACAGAGGATGAAAATAATGCCATGGGTGTAAGCAGTGTTAGTATTGGAAGGTGGGCTGTGTAGGAAGTCAGAGGGATTAAGGAAAGGAAGAGGACACTTACCGGAGAAGCAAAGAGATGTGAGAGGGGAAGTGTTACTGGTGTAGGAGAGCAAGGAAAAGCTGAAGTAATAGGGCTGGTAGAGTGAGTAGACAGAGACAGATGTATTACTAGGTTAAACTTTCCTTTTTCAAAAGACCAGTATATTTGATTTATCCCTTCCTTCCTTCAATTGTTTTCCATGGTAGTATACATATTAATATAAAACACACAGACCGCATGGCAAATGCAAATAACAGGAAAGTAGAGACCACCAACAGTTCTTCATTTACAGTGCATGACAGAGTCACACTGCAGACATATATATATATATATATATATATATATATATATATATATATATATATATATATATATATATATATATATATATATATATATATATATATATATATATATATATATATATAGGGCTACTTTGAAACATCTAAAATCCATAACATTGAATTTCATAACATCTAACTGTACAAATCAGATGAAAATAACATTCCCTCCACATATAATGACATATAATGACACCAAACTACTAAATACACTTTTTACATTTCTGCAGGGGGGGCAAACCTCCGTGCACCCCCCCCCATAAATTAAATATACCAACTCCAAGATCGCACTACAGTGGGAAAAAGTTAATTTTCTAACCCCACTGTATCAAGCCCCCCTTCAGAAACGTAGTAAAAAGTGTGTTTGGTAGTTTGGTGTCATTATCATATCTACAAAGCAAGCAGAACCAGAATTACCCATTCTAAAGACCTAAACCTTGCCTGTGATGTAAATAGGATCTGCTGTGGAGACAGGTATGTATCCTAAAGACTACCTCTTGTCTGGAGCAGGCTCACCATCCAAGTAAAGCAGAGTTTCTCTCTAATCAAATTCAAGTGTAACTTGGACAGTTGGATGAGGGAACAGGAAACTCATCCCAGGCTTGGCACAAATGTCTCTAATGGACACATGCAGCTTGTAAATGTTTCATCTCCCAAGTCCCTGCTTACACTTATCACATGTACAAGAACTTGTCAGAGATTTAGGATGCATGGCTAGGCTTAAAACACCCTTGTGGTCAGCTTTGTGCACACATATGGACCAAGGAACCTTTATTAGAAGGGAAAGGGAAGTATTTCGCCTACTTCTAGAAAGTGTGTGTAAATACTAGAAGTCATAGCACACAACAGTACACAGTAATACCTTGGATAACAGGAGCAGGACACTGGTGTCAAGTTAATGCAGCAAACAAATGGCCTCTATAATAGCCACAGCACATTGCCAGGGATACAGTAACACCTTGCATAACGCAAGAAAATGTTGTGAGAGAATTGTTACAGCAGAAAAGAATGCCCTTGATAACTGGTATAACATTTCTAAGGGAACACAATAACATATTTTATAAAAGAATCAGAATGCTGTGAAGGAAATGTTACAGCAAACAATAACACACTATTAAATCTCTAGGACATCACTAGGGAGATGTTACAGCAAACACCAACAGACTGCATAATAGGACATCATTATAACAAACAGTAACACATTGTATAACAACCCAAGGACATCACCAAAGAGATCTTACAACCAACAGTCACTCACAGTATTACAATTCTAGAACATTGTCAAGAAAACAATACAACAAATATTAGCACACCATATAATAACCCTAGGACATGTTACAACAGACAGTAAGTAACAGCCCAAGGGCATCACCAGGGAGACCTTACAATAAATGGTAACACAATGTTTAGCAGCTGTAGGACATCACCTGGAAAATGACACAACAAAACAGTAACAAACTGTATAACAGCCCTAAGACATCACCAGGGAGATGTTGCAACAAACAGCAACACATTGCATAACAAACCTATGACATCACCAAGGAGATCTTACAACAGACAGAAACACATTTTATAACAAACCTACAACATCACCAGGGAGATGTTACAACAAACAGCAACACAGTGTATAACAAACCTATGACATCACCAGGGAGATGTTACAACAAATAGTAATACACTGTATTACAGACCTAGGACATCACCAGTGAGATGTTACAACAGACAGTAATGCAATGTAAGAGACTGATGCCATTATCACATAGATACTGCAGTAAATGGTAACTATCTTTTATGAAAAAGACACAATTTTGTAAAAGAGTTCTGACAGCACACAGTGTTACACAGTAACACTGTGTATCAGGACCAAGAAATTTCCTAAGAAATCATACTGTACATATTACGTTTCTACCATTCTTTAATGTTAAAACTACTAGCCTAACCCATAGTATTATAAATACCAATTGTCATTGCGTCTGTGAACAATCACATAGCTATATTAGTACCTTGTATATACATGTGAACATTTGTGAAGTTTTGTTAATATTACTAACTGTTTAAAAGTTGTTATATGTTTGTAAACATTTGTGAAACTTTGTAAACTTTGTAACTATGGAGCTTTTCTCCCTGGGCCTCCACTGAAAACGGGTCTGCTTAGACCCGGCCTGACATTCCCAATAAACAACGGAAATAAATAAATAAGTATCCGAATCTTAATAGGAATTGATAAAAAATTACTTCTAAAAAAGAGATTTAGAAACTTCATAAACCATCCATTGAAATTTACTCACAATGAATTAATAGAAAAACTCACCAATGTTTTATTGCCGTTAATTATAATACAAGTACTAGGGAGATAACTTCATTCAATCCTGGATGGGGGGTACATGCATTTAACCTGAACTGCCAAAGCAGCTCTTTATATTTCAGCAAATTTTCCCATTGTCCAACCCCATATCCTGATTAACTTGTTAAATCATTCACTCATACAAAACAGAAATGTGCTACACTTACAACATAATATACGTATAAATTTGAGGTAAGTTTGGCCTCCTAGGCCAAGGACAACCACAAAGCATTCTTTAGCTATGTCCGTAACCTCAAGGGCAGTACCCAATTGTATGCAGAGCTCATGGTAAATGGAGCCACCTATACTGAGCCAGAAGATACAGCAGACCTCCTGGCTGATAAATTCAGCTCCAACTTTGCCCTTCTCTCCCCCTCAACCTTCCCTCAGAAAATATCATCAAATATAACTCTCCTACTATCACTAGGGAACAGGTCCTTAATGTTCTCTCTAACACCAAGAACACTGCATCAATGGGCCCAGACAATATCCAAGGATGCCTTCTAAATAGCATGAAACATGACTTGTCAGGGCCTCTGGAATTGCTATTTAACTGTAGCTTCCAAACAGGCTTCATGCCTCATGAATGGAGAAAGGCAGCAATCATCCCCCTGCACAAATGTAGGCATCTACAGACCCTGGTAACTACAGACCCATAAATCTCACTAGTCATATATGTAAAGCCATAGAAAGAATTATCATGGGGATGATCAACAGAGCTATAGTAAACCTCCAGACACTGGACCCAACCAGTTTGGATTCATCAAGGGCAGATCATGCCTACTCATCTTGATAGACTTCTTCAAGAAGGTCACCGAAGCAATGGATGAGGGCAAAGTCATTCACACTGCCTACCTTGACCTGGCCAAGGCATTTGAGGCAATACCTCACTCGAGTATTGTTGACAAACTCAAAAGGTTAGTTACACACCTGTATGTCACCCGGTGGATAGCCAACTGGCTCATAGACAGGACTCAGGAAGTTAGAACTGGGGAGTCCACCTCTGCAAAGGGGCCAGTCGCAAGTGCAGTCCCTCAGGGATCAGTCTTTGCACCACTCCTTTTTGGCATTTACTTCTCAGAAGTCAAGGACAATGTCAGTGGTCTCTGGATGACTAAATTTGCAGATGATTGCAAATTAGGAGCTGTCATTGAATCACACAGTGACACAAATGTTCTCCAGGAGGGACTGACACAGACAAATAACTGGTGTCAGAGCCATGGACTAAAGCTAAATGCTTCCTTTGGGAAGTCATCCATCTCTGGTAAGTATCATATTGACAACACACCCCTTAGAGCTGACCCAGTAGTCAGGGACTTAGGGAAACACATAGATAGTAATCTAGCTTTTGATCATCACATGTCTACAGTGGTGAGGAAATCATTCTGTGTTGCACAACTTATAAACAAAGGTATGGCATCTAAGTCCAAGGAAGTCATTGTTTCACTGTATTCAGCATTATTCAGACTTATGATTGAGTACAATGCCCCCTTTGATATGTCCCTAAGCAGGCATATCAAACAATTAGAATGTGCACAGAGGTTACTCATTAAAAGAATACAGGGCGTAAGTAAAATGCCTTATGCAGACTGCCTCAAGTCCCTATCTCTGTATTCTGTTTCCTACAGGCTTTTGAGGAGAGATCTATGCCTGACATACAGGACATTGTCAGACCCCACACTGATGGAATTCCTGCATATCCACAAAACAAACAGCACCAGAATTACCCATTCTAAAGACTTAAACCTTGCCTGTGATATAAATAGGGCCAGCTGGAGAGATAGGTATGTATCTCAGAGACTACCCCATCTATGGAACTGGCTCCCCATCCATGTGAAGCAGAGTTCCTCCCTAAACCAATTCAAGTGCAACTTGAACAGTTGGATGGGAAACCGGAAATTCATCCCTGGTTTGGCACCTATGTCTCTGATGGACACAGGTAACCTGTAAATGGTTCTTCTCCCAGGCCCATGCTTACACTTATCCAGGGTATCAGAACTTGTCAAAGATTTGGGATCCATGGCTAGGCTTAAAAAGGCCCTTGTGGTCATTAGCCTAGTAAACACCTATGAACCTATAAAGTGCATTAGTTATTAGCTGCTTTGAAATATCATAATTATGCTAATTTATTCATGACTTCAAGGCCCTTTTGGACTTTCCCACATAAAAAAAACATTCTGAACAATAAGCTAAATAAACTACACCTTTTAACCAACCATTAAAATGGCAACTCCCCTGGAGTGTTTTAAACAAGGTAAGTATGTTCAGAGACTCTACATGGGTTATGTGAGGGCATTGTTTGCACATTCCACAATTATATATTTCTCATTTGGAAATTCCATCAATGTTATAATAATTATTCTTTTTTCTTTCCAAACTATTTTTAATGTTTTCTCCCCTTTTGTATGTAAACAAAGAGAGTTCAGAGAAACAGTGCAAAGTGTTTGGCATTTGGGAAAAATATTCCAATATTTTGGAATAATTCCCTGTGCATCCCTAAAATAGTGACTGTATTTTAAAAGAAATGCCCTATTATAGCCATCTATGTTGGTTTTATTAACTGATCCCCCCTGTGGCAATGCTTGTATGTTCCAAGTAAAGCATTTGGACATTGGTTTGGTCTCTGTTATGGGAAAGGAAGTGATGTAATTTGATCTACCAATCCACTGTATTCGGCATTATTCAGACTTATGATTGAGGACAATGCATGACATATGGCTGCAAAGGTAAAGAGGCTCTGTCTAGTTCAGAACTATGGAACATGACACTCAGCATTAGCATAGATAGGGTGGGGGTGAGAGGGGCAACAGCCCTGAATGCAAAGTGTTGGATGGTGTGATAAACCAAAAGCTGGTATGGCATTTGTTCTGCATGCTGTAACACTCTGTGTGTGGTCTAAACTGTAGCAACTGCTTGCTACACTGTAGCAAACCATTTTCTACAGTTAAAAATAGTAAAACAATTTTGTTTCTTTTTAACTAAAACTTGAGTGCTTTAGTGCTCTGTGGAGGTGTGGGGGGTATAAACTATAGCAACTGTTTGCTACAGTTTAAAAAGATTTTTTTTTAACTAAAACATGAGTGCTGAAGTGCTCCATGCAGGAAGGTATAAACTGTAGCAACTGTTTGCTACATTTGTAGCAAACAGTTTTCTACAACTTAAAAAAATATATATTTTTTTAAATAAAATATATTAAATCAGGGTTGGGGGCAGAACACAGAAATAGGACCTGAACGTCTCAGGTTGGAAGGAGGGTCTGTGTGTCATACATCTGATTACCTGGTTGTTGTGCTAGTAGATGGAGTACCTATTTTATTTCATTTTCTTTCTTTAAATTTTTTTTTTTTGCTGCGGATTGATGGTGTGCAGATTTAACCTTTTTTTCTGCATATCACTTGAAGAGCTGAGGGCAGGGGTACTGATTCATAGCACCGGCCCAGGGTACTAATAGAACCTGCTAAGCTTCTGACACTCAGGTTAGTATTTCCTTTCTTGTGGGCCAGATTCATAAATGCCTACACTAAGTGTACATGTTCTATATTCAAGAACATCCCTGCCACATTTTCTGTGCTGCCTATTCATTCAGATAGATTAGACTAAGTGCAAACGTGTCTATACATTGTGGTAACGGCATAGTCTGCACATTGTGGTAACTTTTATGAATCCTCCTCGATATTTAAGGTTGCAAGAAAACCAGTAGGAAAACTAAAATTAAGAGGAAGAAAGTGGCAGTTATAGTTGTGTTGTGTGTTCACTCGGAATGGTGTACACTTTGTGTAGGCATTCATGAATCCAGCTGAACTGATGCATGCAGTGGTGTCTGTGGGATGTGTTGTGTAGTGCATGGTCTACTGTCACTGTTCATCTGACATTCCTTTTTGTATTCAAATATTTTTTCTTATTTCAGAACAGGTACTCACAAAGTATCCTAAGCCCACCCTCTTTTAAATAATGTGTTCCTCTTTGAGTTAAACATTGACCTGTATTTGTGAAGGTTAAATTGTAACAGAAATGTCACACTTGAATCACAGTAGGCCAAGGTCAATGTGTCATGCACATCTAAAGATAGGCTAGGTGATGGTGCAAGTGCTTTTGAAAGAGCAGCTGTTATGAGAGCGGGATGGTGAGTTGGTCAGATGTCATGACTTGCTTCAGGCATGTGATCCTGCAGACACTGATGTGAATGTGCTGCAGGAGACTGGGACAGTGACTATAAAAGACAGATTCTGCTAGGTGTGTATGAACGCTGATATGCCCTTCATGAAATCTGTTTACTTGTTCCCACTGAATTACAGTAGTTCCTTGAGAAGCACTTATAGTCTCATGTGATCTGTCCCCACAAGACCTGAAAGTACCTTGTCCTCTTCCTCTTCTGAGACTGAATGCTCCTTGAGTCTGGTAAGTCCTAACTAGTGGATGAATGGAGGGAATTGACAGATGGTTGGTGTGCCACCACACCACACATCGGTGGACTGTGGCATTATCCTACTGCAGAAGTTCGCACTCGTACCCTGGAGGACTGTGAACATTTCCAGCAGACTCTCTCTGGTAGTGCTTGGAGCCCAAACAATGCCATGGCAGCCAGTGCTTTACCTGTTTCCTGGGGTAGCTGTGACAAATTCCTGCACATGGCTCCCCTTTTAAAAGTGTCGGTGTGGACACTGTTACCACTGAATATCTGCCATCACACTGAAAGTGTTCATCTGGCTTTGGAGATACTGGTGTTGAAGTGAATGGGTTTCCTCTGTGTATATGCATGAGTGTAATGTCAGCATGCACATGACCTTGTGATGACTGCATCACTGTTTGTAAAGCTATTAACAGGTTGTGAGGTGTGAGATCCTGTCATTAAATTCTGGGACTGCATGCCATTTTCCTCAGGCTGTCTCATAAATTTATTTATAATAATAAAATGATTTATTTATTTATTTGTTGACATTTTTTTTACCAGGAAAGTCTGACTGGGTAATAAATATCCATTTTAAGCAACAGCCTGGGGAAAAAAGCTTAAGACAGTTTTATTTTATTTTTATTTATTTATTTAACATCATATGAAACAATAGTACAGGTGTAATTTAAAGGCGTGTACACATACAATTTGACAGTAGAATACATAGGATACAATAGAACATGAGGTGACACCAGTGATTTAATAATAAAGGAAAAATACAATTAAATATGACAATCAGTATATGCAAAAGTATTAGAAGCATAATCTGCCATGCTAGAAAATCATCAGAAAAAGATGATACAGTGATACAAGTCCACCTCCCCAAAAATAGGGAGAGAGAACAAGTGCTGAAAGGGTACAGACAGACAGTGTGATGAAAGGTTAGTAAGAATGTAAAACATTTCTTCATGCAGAACATACAGGAGATAATATGCAGGGAGGAAATATAATTAGACCATCATCATCATCATCATCCTTATCTGCGACAACCATTCTGCTGCCGATGTCCTCTACAGTTAGTGGTACAGCAAAACTGTTTATTTCTGTGACCCTTTAAAAAGGATTTGAAAACATTACTAATAAAGAACAGCATACACTATTGTATGCTTATTAAGGAGGTGTCGGGGACACAACATGTACACTGCCTTCAATGTCATTCTGTGTAGATGTGAAAGGTCCACCTGTTAATAGTACCTGTCATGTGTTTAATGTAACCATTCCATGCCAGCTTTCAGTTCTCTGTGGAAACATCTGTTACTGTTTATAAACCAGCCTTCCTGAGCAGATGAGTGTTGGTGCAGCAGACATGGTAATAGCCAGTGTCCACACCATCTCTCATTATGCCATTATTGTCTGTGTCATAGTCATCCCCATGGATGGAGAGCAGGTATGCCTTACCTGGTGTTAATGGAATAAATGTTGGACCCCCCCCCCCTGCATTACTGGTACGGACAATTGTAATCTCCTTGATTGCAGTACATTATCCTAGCATATCAACTGCCCTCTTCCACAGACTGCACTAATATCTACTACATCTTTATTCCAGACTTTCGCACACTCAGCTCGTTTGGGACCCTTTACCAAATAGTACCATTTTTCATTCAGAAGTGGCACTCCAAAATCTCCAAGTAAGACGTGCATGTTGAGCAAATAAAACACCTTTACCACTTCAGTACTTCACAGATGAATCACTACATTTCTGTCATGTATATGCAATCAGTACACAGCACCAAAGTAAATTATTTTCTGAGAGATCACTAATCATTTCCACTGCTTCTGTAATGCTTTTTCATTTACAAATGATAGCTAATACCATTGTAATATGCCCATCATATCAGAAAACTATTTTTTGAGGTGATCTCACTAATTTTATATCATTTTGAAGTGTTTCAAATTAATTTACAATATTTTTATTGTTTCTTACTTTAAAAAGTCTACGGTTTCCTACGTCATTTGCTGCATAACTCAAGTAATCACAAGTTGATATGGTGAAGTTAAATTGCTTCATGTTAATTCAGGTTTATTTACACATTTTATACAGATATGGCCTCAGGTTCATGTTAACACATTGCACAAAGTAGCGTACTCCACAGCAGTCCTCAACATGCTGCAGAGGTGCATGGGTAGCCTCAGTTATGCTCAGCACTGACTATGTTTAGAAAAGTTACTTATTCCTTTGTTGATTGGGTTAGTCCTACTAGGCTAATGACTGCTTTTCTGGGAAGACCTAAAGTAATACCTCTCAGCCTCTTAGCACAAAAAATCTGGACAAACCCAAAATGAATAGGGGGCAAAGACACAAAAATAGGGACAATTTTTAAATATTGCTCCTATAAACTTAGAAAGATGATAGAGTAATAGGCTTTGCATTAGCATGCACTTCCTGAAGGATATGATGTCTAAAACTCAAATGTGTGTCATTATTTAGCGACTTCATTATTTAAAGATTGGACAAAAGAACACAAATTTTTATAATGAAAAGGCTAAAAATTTGAAGCATAAATCAGGACATTCTGCAAAAATCTGGGCAGTTCAGAGGCATACAAAAGTGGTATTTGTACTACTAGAGAAAATTTGACCCGGATTGGGAAACTTCCCCTACTTTTTGCAAAGGTGCAGTGGGATCATTTACATCCACCTGAACTGCCACCAACTCAAGCAGAGGTAGCCTTGGTTTAATGTCTAATCTGAAAGACAACATGCTCAGGAGTGCAACCCCCCCCTTGCTGTACTGAGAGTTGTGTAACATTATATGTGGATTTATTGTGCGTGTTTTCTCTTTTGTCTCCATGACCTCTTTTTCTATGCTTTTTACATTTTAATTATGTATTATTTTAACATTTTCTGTTTTCTTTCTCCCCCATTTCTGTTCTTTGGTTACAAATCCAAATTCCTCACGTGCAGCCCAGCAACATACCTCCCCGGTTTGGGACCATTCACCCTCTGACCATCCAGGGATGGCTTCACAGGGTCATGGTGGTGACACAACTATTGCATGCCCCATAGAACATGGCACCCTGGCAAATCTGAATGACCGCTGGCTTCAGGACTTGGTTGAGGACATGCTGGATCAAGTCATGGACAGATGGTTTCATCAGGATAGAAGAATTGCTTTCTAAGTTAGTGCCACCATCTTACCACCACAGACTCCTGCCCCTCAGCACTGGGATCTTCCACGTCATTACCATTAGGCAGTGGAAACATATGAGGCTTTGTGGACTGGGGACTCTTACTGAGCCTCTCTCTTTGTCTACCCTTCTTCCCTTATCCTCTCTCCTATACCCTCTTACCTCCTTCCCACCCACACTGCTTTCTTATTAAAAAATAACAAAATGTGTGTGGGAGGGTCTTTCCACTTTGAAAACATAATACCTCTCTTCTCACACCTCCCATAGCTCTCAATCTCTTATTACAAAAAATCTGGACAAAGCCAAAAATAACGAGGAAGGAAACTCCCCATAACAGGGCCGAATTGTAAATATTGTTCTAATAAGCTCAGAAAGCTGCTAGTATAAAAGGTCTTGTGTTACTGTACATTATCTGAATGATATGAAGTCTGAAACTCAAATCATGATCATCATCATCCCCCTTTTTTCTGCATGGAGTTGGAGTATCATGTTAATTGTCACCATCTCTCTCTCTCTCTCTCTCTATATATATATATATATATATATATCTTTCTCTCTCCCTTCGTTGACAGTCATGCCTAACTATCACAGATCTTCTTTCACACAATCCATCCACCTCTTTCCTGGATTTCCTTGTTTCCTCTTACCTTCTTCCTGTCTGTCCCAAATCTTTTACACCAGATTGTCTTCTGCTTTCCTGCATATGTGTCCAAACCACCGTGATCTGTTCTCTGATCTTTTCTGCAATTGGAGCTACTTTGGCTTCTGCTCTCATGTCCTCATTTCTTAGTCTGTCCCACAGTGTACATCCTACCACCCGTCTCAGGCATTTCATTTCCATCACCTCTAGCTTCCTCGTCTGTTCTGCCTTTACTGCCCAGGTTTCTGTACCATACAGTAGTACTGGTCGCACCACTGTCTTGTACACCTTACTTTTCAGCTTCTTTGGCATTCTTCTGTCGTAGACTACACCTGTGA
The DNA here is from genome assembly GCF_019279795.1 of Protopterus annectens. NCBI lineage: Eukaryota > Metazoa > Chordata > Ceratodontiformes > Protopteridae > Protopterus > Protopterus annectens. Next base: position 1,771,872,530 of record NC_056729.1, read on the forward strand.
CTCTATTCCATTTGGCTGCAGCCCCTCTGATTCTAGCTTTGACATCTACACTCAGACTTCCCTTCTCCTCAACCATCCCTCCCAGATACTTGAAGCTGTTAACCTGTTCCACTATCTTCCCTTCTTTCTCTATTCTCAGCTTCTTCTGATTTCCCCAGTTTGCTGCCATTACCACTGTCTTATTTGTACTTAGTTTCATCCCATGTGCCTTCAATTTTGCATTCCATTCCCATATCCTTTGCTGAAGTTCTTGCTCAGGGTCTGCCTGTAATGCCACATCATCTGCATACAGAAATGTATTGATCTGGCCCCTCCAACCTGTTTGCTAATGTAATCCATCACCAGTATGAACAGCAGTGGGCTCAGAGTTGAACCCTGGTGTACACCCACACTCAATGGGAATCCCACTGTGAGGCTGAACACTATTCATACTTGAGTCATTGGGTCCTTGTACATAGTCTGCACTAATTCTAACAATATTTCGGAGACTTCAAACCACTGCAGGACTGCCCAAATCAACTTTCTTTGGACCTTGTCATATGCTTTCTTCAAGTCTAGGAATGACCAGTTGGACTCTTTCCCCATCACTAACTTCTTCTCAACTTTCTGTCTCATTGCAAACATCAGGTCAGTTGTGCTGCAGCCTCATCTGAATCCAAACTGCTCATTTACCATCTTACTTTCTACTAGTCTGCATACCCAATTCTCAATCACCATCTTCAGAACTTTCAGGTAATGTGACAGGAGTTTGATGCCTCTATACTGCCCACAATTGTGGATGTCCCCTTTGTTCTTGTACACTGGAACAAATATGCTTATTCTGCAGTCATCTGGGATACACTTTTATCTCCACACTGCTAAGAGTACCTTCATAGGTTCATAGGTAGGTACTAGGCTATTGGCCCTGGGGCCTGTACAAGCCTAGCCAAAAAGGTACCCTGGCTTTCGCCACCCAAGAAAATTAATTTCCTGTGCCCCTGGAGCCATTTTTCCCCTATCTCACTCAGCATCTTTATCATATCTGTTGTGACTTCATCTGAGAGTGCTGCTTTCCCTGAGTTAATTTTCCTTGGTGCTATCTTTACTTGTTCTAGGGTGGACTCCTCTTCTTCTCTCATCGTAGGCTGTTTTTGGGACAGTACAGCTTCTGTGGGGTTTTCATCATTTAGAAACTGCTGAAAGTACTCCTTCCATTTGCTTTTGATGTCCTGTCGTCTGCTGAGCAGGTTGTTGCTGGCGTCCCTTATGAAGGGTGTCTGAATATCTTCTTTATCTTTCTGTCTATGCCTTGCAACCTGATATAGTTTCTTTGTGCCACCTACTAAGTCACTTTCCAGAAGATGGTAGAGTGCCTACGATGCCCTATTGTTTGCTATTGCAACTCGTTTCTTAGCTTCTTTGTTATCCAGTCAGTTTTTCTTCCAAGCCTGGTTGGCCTTTTCTATCTCCCACTTTTTCCTCCCTGCCTTCTTTGTTTAATGACTTTCTGGACTTCTGCATTCCACCACCAGCTTTCCTTCTGTACCATATTTCCATACTTGGCTTGGCCACATATCTGTTATATAATCCTAATACATGCGGTTTTGATGCACTGTCATTTTTCTTCAAGTCTTAAACTCAAATGCCTGTCATTATTTAGTGAATTCAGTCCTCACTGATTTGCCATAAAAATCCAGAAAACTACACATTTTAGGAGGAACAGAACAAAAAGGGTCTACATTTGATAATCAAGCTTTAAAAAGTTCGACTGTCATATGGTCAACACCATATGATTGAACTTTTGAAAGTTTGAACCTTTTTAACGGAGATCTCCGTATAGCACAGATGGGAAGATTTCCCTTTTCTGCACTGTAGTGCGATCTCGGAGTTGGTATATTTAAAGAGCAGGGGGTGTGGGGTGTGCAGTGGGGCTTGCCCCCCTGCTTAAAATGTTCAGGTATGTTTTTTGTGCAGTTTATTGTTCTTTTATTAGATATTCGAACTTTTAACAGTTCGATCATATGGTGTCGACCATATGACAGTCGAACTTTTGAATGTTCAGTTATCTAATATAGACCTGAACAAAAATACAAGGAGAAATCTGCATATTCTGTGTAAATCTGGACAGTTGAGAGGTATACAGCCACCTCCTTCGGCTCATCCCTCTTGATATGCTCCTGCTGTGTCTCCCTTTTTCAGTCTTTCCTCTCTCCCCATTTACACTCTAAAGCAATCAACAGGGTGTCCATATATGGATACTTAAGTATGAAACATAACAACCCCCTTTTTTAAATATTAATAAAACATGTGCAGACCACTAGTTGCCTTAAGTCTGAATACAAGGCTATGGCTTTCACTTTGTACTTCATACATACTTTCCACTTACCTTTAGGTGATTCACACTTTTGTTTTAAGTGGGCATGTGTTTCACAACACCTTTGTTTTTCCTTAGCATGAATAACCGGTGTTAGGTTTATTTGCATATGCATGTACTGGTGTGTTTAGTGGATAACTGCTACTTAGCTACGAAGTTCCGGACTATGAATATCACCCATAATTTGCCACTGATACTTCATTCTGCCTTGCATAGAATTAATTATTAATATATATTTTTCAAATATCGTGAATCTATTACGTGTATAAGTTGCAAAGATCGTGTCACTCATGCATCTCTAATACAAATAATAAGAGGGTTTGGGGTTTCGTTCAGTTGCTTTAATATGTATATATAGAAACACATCAGGATGGGTAGCAGCATCTTTAAATACAAACAAACAAACTAACAAACAGAGCTTAAAAATACTTGTTCACATCTCAACAGCTAACTACAAAATGGCAGTCAGGCTAGTACATGCTCTATATTTATACTGTAGTGCAAGCCCTTGGATAGCATCTTAAAGGTATATACACATTCATTGATCTACATCCTCCCTCTTAAAAAGATTGCCCTTCATGCCAGAGAATATCAGAGGTAAGCATGCATTACTATACACATTGGAAACAAAACACAGTGTTCATGTACAAGTTGCTTCATATCTGCTACTGGGTGTAGAGATTCAACCATATCTTGTAACATAGCAGTTGGGACTAGGTTTAGCAACAGGAACAGTCTGCAGTGCACAACTCACATCAGGAACTTCTGGATTTGTCATAGGAACAGGAATGTCCTCTGGAACTTCCTCTAGAATTGGAACAATGGAAAACTCACTCTGAGGTAAATAGTCTCTCTCACAGGGTGCTAGCTGTGGTATAGGCTCAGAGACCAGTCTCAAATGCTACTGATTCTGTCTGAAAGTTGCTCCTTCTGATTTCACAATGTATAATCTCGGCTCTGGACAAATATTCTTCTCGACACCAATCTGATCATAACCTTTGGACATTTGCATCCTTACCACTTCTCCCTTTCGTAATGGATTGAGTGGTCTACTGGTCTTATCATAGTAGGACATCTGGGACAGGCATTTTCTCAACAGACTCACTTTCACTGATCTGTTGTTCTTGACAAATGGAACCAAGAACTGACTACTAAGTGGTAATGTGGTTTTGGTTTGTCTCGACAGAAGTCTCTGAGCAAGTGAACCAAGATGTTTATCTCGAGGAACATTTCTGAGATTCAAGAGATTCAGGAAAATATCACTATTATCTTGTTTTGACTTCTCAAGTAACTGGTTTTCACTTTGGACTGCACATTCTGCCAAACCATTTGACTAAGGGTATTCTGGACTATTTATGATATGAGTAAAGTCCCATTCTTCTGCAAATCTTTTAAACTGTTGGCTTGTAAGCTGTGTGCCATTGTCAGAAATAACTGTCCAGACTTCCATACACAGCAAAATGATGTCTCATCTTAGTAATGACAGTACTAGATGTTATGTTGGGAAGTAAGTCAATCTCAAACCAACTGGATTAAGAGTCTATGAGCACCAAATAATGTTGTGCATTCCACTTGAAGATATCAGTGGCTACTGTTGACGAAGGCATTTCTGGAATCTGGTTAAGCTGAAGTGGTTCTTTCTGTTGATGAGGCTTTGTACTATTACATACTGAACAAGAAGAAAGTGCTCTGTCAATGTCTTGTGACATAGAAGGCCAAAATACTCTCTCTCGCCCTTCTTTTGGTAGATTTGGTTCCTGGGTGAACACGATGCAAGACAGTAATGTACTCATGTTGCAAGGATTTTGGAACAATGAATTTCAGACCTTTCATTATGATATCTTTGTCAGACAAAATCTCATCTCTGTATGGAAAATAAGGTTGCAGTTCTTGTGGTAAACAATGTTGCATTGACGGCCATCCTTGATTGATGAAGTGGTTGAGCCTGTGTAAAACTGGATCTGTGGCTGTGTGATCTCTCAGCTCATCAAGACATGTGGAAGAAAAATTTCTCACTTCCATGACTTCCAAATCATCAAGTGATTGAGAACCCTGATTGTCATTCTGTTCAGTGGTATTTTTGGGCGATCTAGATAATGCATCAGCAAGATGAAGAAGTTTGTCTTTCTTGTAGACAAGATTGAAATTATACTTTTGTAATCTCAGCATCATGCATTGCAGTCAGGCTGGAGCTGAATGGCTAGGCTTTCTCAGGATTGTGACTACTGGTTGGTGGTCTGTTTTGATCTGGATAGGTCTTCCCTGAACATAATCATGGAACTTCGAACATGCAAACATAATTGCCAAAAGCTCTTTCTCAAACTGGGCATACTGCTGTTCAGTTTGGCTAAGAGTTCTTGATGCATAGGCAACAGGTTGATCCTCTTGTAGAATAACTGCACCAAGACCAAATTTCAAAGGATCATAGGAAAGTATTACTGGCTTGGGAACATCATAGTAGCTGAGCGGCGTCAGACTGGCAGTTCTCAGTTCCAGGACATCAAATGCTCTCTGGTGTGGCTCTGACCAAGACCAGGCTACATCTTTACTTGTCAGCTCTCTGAGTGGTGCTGATAGTTTGCTCAAGTCTGGAATTAACTTGCCTAGGTAGTTGGCCATGCCAAGAAAACATTGCAGGGCTTGAACATTGTCTGGAGCTGGCATCTTGAGAATGGCTGTTTGCTTTGAAGTATCTGGTCATAGGTTTATACTTGTGAATAAATGACCAACATAAGGAACTTCTTGTAGCCTGAATTTGCATTTCTGTGCATTGAGCTTAAGATTCAATTGATGTTCCCTTTCTACAACTGTTTTGAGGTTTCTGTCATGATCAGCTTCATTACAACCTCCTACTAGTATGTTGTCTACCATAAGCCAGAGTGGTGCTAGCAGCAGAGAGGCTAAAAGAGTGACTGCTAACCTAATAAGTGTTTGTTTTCCTGCTACTACCTGGGCGACTGTCCGATCTAGCTAAACTGCAAGTATTTCTGCTTCTTGAACAGTTTTAAACTGTTTAAAGCTGTTTTTGCACCTGCACTTTTAAAGTTTGTCCTGTTTGTTGCATTTACCTGTTGAGGCTACACACTCAAGTGCGCTAGCCTGTGTTACATATTTATTGCATTTTCCTGCTGTTTGTTGCAAAAAAGAAAAAAAATAATTTTCCTTGTTTCCCGTCTTTCCTGACTTAGAGTAGTCCAAATACAGGCTTTGCTGTATTCTGGACTTTTGGAAAGTTCCTGTGTTGCCCATTTCCTTTCTTGGATTAAGGGAGGCTTCTTTGTTCACCAGTGGCAGTGGGGAGCTTGGAGCAGCCTATCTATCCCTGGAGGAGTGTTCCCAGCACAAGAATCTGGTAGTCTATTCGCCGTTTTGGGCCAATTTCTAGCTCTTTCAAGTCCCACTGTATAAAACCCGCTTTAGCGCGGCTTTGCGTGATTTTGCGCATAGCGCAGCATCAGGCAGCGCCACTTAATTGGGTTTAAACCATTCTCGGCTCCACAAAGTCTGCTCTTTACTTTTTCCCTTAGAACTGATCTAGTTCTCATAATAAACACCCTATTCCTACTCTAAAGCCTGGCACTTGCTCACTAAAGCAATTATATATGTCAGCACTAAAAAATTAAAAGCACTACACCCTCACAAACTCCCCTTGAGTACTTTGTTCCCCATTGGCCCTTTTTTTCAATTATAAAGGAACTCCCAATACTATTCTAGCATGTCTAAAGGTCAGTTGTCAATCTCCTCTCCGGTCCAGCTGGTGAATCTGGGAATCTTGAGGCAATTTTACAACTTCCTCATGTACATAGACAACCATCTCCTCCTCCCAACAAATTCCAACACATGTGAGAGATGCAACCATATAGCCAACCTGGAGGCTAAGCTCTCTCAACTCAGTACTGGCGTACTCAGTCAGGAGGAGAAGGAAACCACACTCACTACAATTCCAGTTTCACATAGACCTACCACAACAGCAAACCAAACACATAAACACACAAAAACATACTCGGAGGCTCTAAATAAAAATCTGCCTAAGCAGCAGAGACCTTCAAAGCAGACACCCAAGCAACAGCTACCCCAAAACAAAACACGTGCAACACATAGCTCACAAAGCCAGTGTGCCGAACAGTCACAGCCCTTAAGGCTAAACAACACATCTGATACACTTGTAATAGGTGACTCTATCGTCAGGCACACTGACGTCCCGCTCACCAGGCTGAACAAGGAGAAGGTCACGGTGAGCTGCCTGTCGGGCGCTAGGATCCGCCACATAACACAAGCACTCAGGTCACTCCAAGGCAAATATGACTCAGTCATTGTCCATGCTGGTGTGAATGACCTGAGAAGTACCTCCCTGGACTGCATGAAAAGAGACATAGAGGAGCTCTCTGAGCATGTAGCCCAGGCCGGTATGACCCTGACCTTGAGTAGCATCTTACCCTCACCAAGAATGGTGCCACAATATGAAGACAAGATGATCAGTTTCAACAATTGGCTTAAGTATTGGTGTCATTCAAAGGGGATCCAATGCCTGTCAGCCTGGGATGACATGCTCGACAAGCCACGATGCTTCACTAGGGACGGCTTGCACCCGTCACCCCTGGGCTTTCGGATATTGGCAAAGGCTCTTGCCACCCCCATAGTGCCTTTTTTAGGCAAGGCTCAAAAGTCAAACCCACCCCCATAGACAGCACAAGGAACAAGAAACTAAGGGTAATGCTGCTAAATGCCAGAAGCCTTAACCTCAAGATGCACGCACTCGAAGCTCTCCTCAGTATGGAGAACATCGATATCTGTGCAGTGACAGAAACCTGGTTCAAGGCTCCAGAGAGCACCCCAGCACTACCAGGCTATACCTCATATCATGCCTTTTGGCCCCAAAACCCGGACCGAACCACAAAAGGAGGGGGAGTTTCCATATTTATCAAGGATATCCACACCTCCAGGTTAGTGGCATTGCATGAAGTATCAGAGACCATCCATGTGCAACTAACAGTGGGCAAGACTGCTTTTCAGTTTATAGCATCCTACAGACCACCCTCTCAAAGTCAGGAATCCCACTCGGCTTTCCTGAAAACATTGGAGAACATGAAGATCTCTCCGAACACCATTATATTGGGTGACTTCAACTACCCAAACATTGACTGGGAGCACTACTCAAGCCCCAGCACCTTAGCCCAAAGATTCCTGGAAATTATAAACTCAAATGCTATGGAACAACTAGTCACCACTCCCACAAGAGGGGACAACATATTAGACCTGATCATTACCAACATGGAGACTCTATGCTCCACACCAGAAGTATATCCCTCATTGGTAAGATCAGACCATAAATTAATCTCACTGGATGTCCACATCCCGACCCCACCCCCAGCCCAGAAAACCACAGTGAAAAACTTCTCAAAAGCGAACTTCTCACTTCTCAAAACTGAAGTGGAATCCTTCAAGGCCCCAGGGCCAGTGGAAACTATAGCCCAAACTGCAGAATCCTATATAAATGCATTCTACGGACATCTCCAGGAATGCATGGATCATGCTATCCCAAACAAAGCCAAGACCCAATCATCCAAAGGCAGGCGTCCAGTCTGGTGGACCCCTGCCATAAATAAACTGTACAACAGAAGGAGGAAGCTACTACATGATAGAGCAAAATCCCTAATAGGGAAGGCATCTCTGATCAGTACTAGCAAAAAATTACGATCCCCTCATAAAATCCTCCAAGGCCAGCTTCGAGAGAAAAATTGCACAGGGCACCAAAGACAATTATAAGGTTTTTTTCAGTTATGTTAGAAACCTGGGATGCAACTCCCAGACTTGTTCTGAGTTGATTCTAAATGACAAAAAATACACTGAACCCACAGACATCGCCAATATCCTGGCAGACAGGTTCAGTGCAAACTTCTCCACCCCCTCCCCACCAAAAGAGCAAGTATCTATCCCAGCAGAGGGCTGCCTCCCAAACATCTCTGATGCTCAGGTGAAGGCTGCCCTCTCCAAAGCAAAAAACACTGCTTCCATGGGACCAGATGGCATCCCAGGTTGCGTCCTACATGAACTCCAAGAGGAACTAATCCCTCAAATAAAACAGCTATACAATCTCAGCCTCACTACAGGATATGTGCCCACAGAATGGCATACAGCAACAGTGGTCCCACTCCACAAAGGTGGAGCCTCTACAGACCCTGGAAACTATCACCCCATAAGCCTGACTAGCTTAGTCTGCAAGGCTATGGAGAGGATCATCATGGAGCTCATAAACAAAGACATTGGGGGCCTACAGACACTAGATCCTACCCAGTTCGGCATTGTCAAGGGCAGATCCTGCCTTTTGAACCTGGTTGACTTCTTCGAAACAGTCACCAAAGCCATAGATGAAGGGAAGGTAGTCCACACAGCCTATCTGGACCTTGCAAAGGCATTTGACACAATACCCCACTTGGGCATCATAGATAAGCTATCCAGCTTAAATATAAACCCCTATGTCACAAGATGGGTCGCAAACTTGCTCAACGACAGAACCCACAGAGTGAGAGTTGCTGGAGCGATGTCAGACTCGAAACCAGTCACAAGTAGCATCCCACAGGGATCTGTCCTGGGACCACTCTTGTTCGGTATATACTTTTCCGAGGTACAGGCAAACGTGGGAGAACTATGGCTCACCAAGTTCGCAGACGACTGCAAACTGGGCGCCATAATCAACTCTCCAGCTGACACAAACATCCTTCAAAAAGGTCTCACAGAGACAGATAACTGGTGCCAGCGCCATGGTCTAAAGCTAAATGCCAAAAAATGTATAGTCATACCCTTTGGCAAAAATAATGTGCCCACAAATTACCACATAGGCGGAAACCCATTAAGTACAGAGAAAGTTATTAGGGACCTGGGGACCCAAGTTGATAGCAATCTCTCCTTTGAAAACCACATTGCCAAAGTGGTTAGAAAGACCTTCTACATAGCCCACCTCATCATGAAGGGTTTCACATCTAGATCAAGAGAGGTAATCGTGCCCCTTTATTCATCCCTCATCAGGCCCATCATAGAATACAATGCCCCTTTTGGGATGTACCTTACCCGACACCTGCAGCAATTAGAAAGACCCCAAAAGTATCTCACCAAGAGGATCAAGGGTCTCAAACAGATGCCATATGCTGCTTGGTTAAAAAAACTCCAGCTCTACTCAGTTGCATACCGCCTACTTCGAGGCGATCTATGCCTGACATACAAATCTATGTCAAATCCAGAATTAATGGACATGCTTCACCTCAGTAAATCTAAATCCCTTAGAGCCACACGCTCGAGGGACTTGAACCTCAGCACAGAAATAAATAGAACTTGCTGGACGGACAGGTTCATAACTCAGAGGCTCCCTTCGCTCTGGAATAGAATTCCAGTTCATGTGAGGCAGAGCACCTCACTGAATCTCTTCAAGAAGAATCTCGATAGGTGGATGGGGAATCATAGGTTTGTCCCAGGGATTACTCCCCTGTCACTATTAGACAGAGGCACAGTAAACTAAACCTTAAAGGGCACAGTATACTCAAATCAAGGGGTGGCTTAAGCCATGCAGAATCGGGCTAGGCTTATAATTGCCTCAGGGCAGATAGCCTAGTATGAACCTATGAACCTACGAACCTATGAATATAGAGCACTATTTTTAATGTTGACAAGAATATATTTTATATCAAAAAGAAAAAAAGTAAATAACCTGAAAGTGATCAAGTAGAGTATGACTCTGGTAACACTTATGCAATACCAACTGGGAATGGCTTAGACAGACATCATGAAGAGAGAACTGAAAGCCTGGATGAGAGGGCCTCATTGCTAGAGAGGACCAACACAGTGTTAACAACAATGACACTGCCCCTTTAAAGGATGTGCCCCGGAGGAGACCGAGAGACTTTTGAATCATAGACAACAGGGATTTGACCCCCTCAGACCAACAATAGGCCTTATATGGATTTTCACCCCACCAGGGGGAGGACATTCAGGCAGAGAGGGGCAGGGACAGGGAGGAGGAGGGGGTGGAGATGGTAATTGATTGTGATGTTGATACTTGCCAGATTGTGGTAAACAAACACAAGGACTTCAAATTTTACAATTTGAGTAGCCATGTAATCACTTCACAATAGGCTAATTTATTCCAAAATGGCCTGACTTTTGTTCCAGCATGAACGGCAAAAATCGAAACAGTTTTGATAGATCTTAAAATGTATGTTAGAAAACTTAATTCTTGCTTCTCTTTGATGGGAGTAATCAGATGGCTCAGGTTTTATGGTGCAAAAAATCTAGTATTTTTAATCAACCTTTACACCCTATTTTGTACTTATTTGAAGTAATTTGTGCCAATGATATCAGACAGCTGCTCAGAAAAAGGATGAAGTATGTGTCCAACCTGAGTGTAGAGGAAACCAGGTTATTGTTTGACATAGCTAACAACAAGTCCATTAGAGTGATGAAACCCGACAAGGGTGGTGGACTGGTTGTTACAGATTACCAGTTGTATGTCAGCAAAATGTTACTGTTTTTGTTTAGCGAAAATTATAAGGTTTCCATTAATTACCTGAACATTGCATATAGACTCATTGATATAATTTTGAATGATTTGTTATTAGACAACCAGATTGCTATGAGTGAGTTTAAATTTTTGAGTTATAGTTGTTCCTGGATACCCACGATTTTTGGCATTCCCAAACATCCATAAAAACATCACATACCCTCCACATAGACCTATCCTGGATGCCAAGGCCTTGAAAACATTCCTTATAGCTAAATTTGCGGATTATCAAACTAAAAGGTATGTTAGTTAAGTTTAAGCACATTTTAAAAGATTCATGAGATTGTTTAACTAAAGTCTCCAGGGAACTGTGTTCTGACAAATTGATTTTTGCCACGACTGAAATCAAAGACCTATTTACAGCGATACCCCATTTTGAGGATTTGGAAATGTTCTATGAATTTCTTTGCCATCATACTGGTTTTGAACATTCCAGAATTTTAATGTTGAGGACACTGATGGAGATTATTTTAGAAAATAACTTTATAATTTTTGACAACCAGTTGTTTAGACGGAGAAAGGGTGTGGCGATGGGGGCCACCTGTGCCCCCATTTTTGCTAACATTTTATAGGCTCAATGGGAGGTTTATACTGTTTTTCCATCTGAATTGTTCCAGTTTTTATGGGCATTAACTGGATGATATTTTAATTTTTTGGGAAGGCACCAGGGAGCAACTAAACGAGTTCTTTGAATTTTTCAACTCCAGTACTGAGTTCCTTAGGTTCACCATGGAGAACAATGAGGAGGTAGTCCACTATTTAGATATTTCTTTATATAAAGATAGAGTAAATCAACATTTTATGTCTTCATTATACAGGACGTCGACATATTCCAATTCCTTGCTACACACTGAAAAAGATCCCTCGTCAAGGGCCAATGTGTCCATTTTGCACACATGGTTAGTGATCCTGGTGTATTTTTGAGGGAGAGAGAGATATTTTGATGGGTATGTTAATCAGGAGAGGTTACCCAGTTGCCTTCATTGATCCAATTTTGGAAGAGTAACCCAGAAGTTTTTCCATTGCTGGGATTAGGTGACCAGGATGTTGAAATGAGATGTAATACAAACATCTCAGGTGGTAACACCTCAAATCATTTCAACAATGCCTTGGTCCTATCCTACAATTTACATTATTACGATATTAAGGATATTATTGGTAAGAACTGGGCCATATTTGAGGTTGACAAGGAGCACCAAAGGAAGTTGGGTAAGAAACCAGTGGCGGTTTACAAAAAGGACATTTATTTTTAAGAAGCTGGTAGAGAGAAGTACCAAACTGAGTTCAAATGGGAGAATAAAAAATGAGGTCATTGCCCCCAGTGTCGTTGCACTCTTGAGGGGGAGACTGTAGACATAAACGTTTTTGGGAAAGCACTTTAAAACACAAATTTGATTGCCACAATAAGGTCTTAGTGTATGTGCCTATACGCCATAGTTGTGGATATTTCTATATTGGAAAGACTATCAATAGTTTTAAGAAACATATCTACCAGCATCTATATTACCCTACCCTAAAACGTTAGTAAAAGACATTGTGGATGATGTATGCAGACAATGGGGGCCTATTACATGCCACTTTTGGGCAAAGGATTTTCTGGTAAGGACAAGTCCACCAATCTAAACAACAATTATGGTAAGAACTACGAGAGGGCATGTATTGCTCCTCACAATCATTTATCTGGAAATGTTAAGGACATTATAAGTAGGACTTGGAATGCATTTAGAGTTGATCCCAGGGTAAATTGTATACTGGGTAAGAAACCATTATTTATCCTGAAAACTAATAGAAATTTAAAGAGGTTGTTGGAAGGTGGAACCATCAAAAGAATGGGTAACGGAGTGAGTATGAGACCTTGTGGGTCATGTAGTCAATGTGGTTATATAAATAAAAATGTAGAGATCACGCTGGACAATAAAATGTCCAATAAAATTGTTTTTAAAAATGGACATTGTGCATCTACCAAAGTAGTATATTTGGCAAATGTTTATACCTGTACAGCGTTCTCTGTTGGGAAGATTGAGCGTGCGTTCAGAAGCAGGATATATGAACATCTATATGACCTTAAACACAAAAAAACAGACCAATTCTCTATACAAATATTCTTTGATTTGTAAAGGTTTCAAAAAGTTTACATTTGGTATCTTGAAACAGTTTATGATCAATCCCAGAGGGGAGACTGGACAATGGAAAACATTCTTAAACAAAAGAGAAACCTTATGGCAACTGAGAACAGCAGCCACTTTCCCACCAGGTTTAAAAGAGGTTATCTCTATAACCCCTGTGTTAAAGGAAAAAGCTGATAAAGTAACATAAAAGGACTCAAGAACAGTAATAAAATTAAGAAGTAAGGACTGGGAACATGAAGTATTATTATTTTAAATAAAGTTTTGCAGTACAGGATGGTTTATGTTTTTTTGGTTATGTTATGACAAGTGCATTTTATTACATTTTTCAGGTTTTGTATGAAATGGTAGGGGACTATATGACATGCATAAATTACATCTCAATGGATATGTATTAATCAATTGTAATGGTGGTTCTGCCATTTAAGTAGTTATGGAGTTGTAAAAAGCAGATTCTGATGAAGTCCCTAGTTTCATTGGGATGAAAGTGCTTAATCTGTGTTCATTTTTAATAAAGGAAGGTGTGGAAACTTACATGACCTCCAGGGTGTTACAGTCTTTCATCTTTTGGCTTCACTGGGTTTTTTTGACTGTAACTTTACAACTTTTCTGTTTTTTAACATCTATATGATACACAGAAATCCAACAGGAATAACGCTTTGACGAAGCACATTAGTCATTTTCCTAGTCACAGGTTTAAATGTGTAGCCATTGATCAAGTGGAGAGTGGGCCAAGGGGTGGACCTATTGAACTAGTTTTAGAATATAAAGAGTTAATTTGACAATTAAGATGTAATGCCACTCACCACCACGGGCCATAATGAAGTGACTTCCATTACCAGTGTCCTTAAGCTAAAAGCTGAATTTTACTTTTAGCACTTAAGGTAGCATTCACTCACCATTAGGGTTCTGTATCCCTTAGTGTGTGGGTGGCTTTTTTATGACTAATTTTTTATGACTCACTTTTTATGATTCAGTTTTTTTCATATGGTATACAAAACACACACACACACACACACATATGTATATATATATATATATATATATATATATATATATATATATATATATATATATATATACACAAGTATTCATTTTATTTTTCTAAGGTATTTCAGGTATGGCATACAACATATGCATTTCCTGTAAGTTAGGGTTTTAAACATTTACTAATACAAGGCACATTTCATGTTTCAGAATTATATATATATATATATATATATATATATATATATATATATATATATATAAAAATGTGTATGTGTGTGTGTGTGTGTGTGTGTGTGTGCGTGTGTGTGTGTATTAGGGTCTATATCACAACAGCAAACTTCAAAGATTTTGACCATTGTAATATTGAACCATTACGTTCGAAACCCAAGTAAACCAAAACCACAGAACAGCAATTTTTCTCCCAGGGAAAAAAATCGCTGTTCGGTTACAAAAAAAAAAAAACTTAACCTTAAACGTAAACTGAAGTGGGGGACTTCGCCTCCCCATACCCCCCCTACTTAAATATGCCAACCCTGAGATTGCACCACAGTGGATGAAATAGCAAAGCCCCAAAAATTCCCAGCCGACTTTTTTCCCTGGGAAAAAAAGTCAATGTTCCGTGGCATCGCTATTTTCTACTTTCGGACTTCAAGATTCAATATTACAATGTTTGAACTTGTTGTAGTGCGACGTTGTAATATAGACCCTATTGGCTATCCATCTGGTAATATATGGATTGATGCCTAGTTTATTTATTTGACATTTGTTAACCTGGTTAGTCTGACTGGGCAAGATGCTGTTTTTCAGCAGCGACCCGAGAGGAGAAATGCTCCAGTTACATAATTTATCAATACACTGATTAATACAAAAATTAAAGTAGGAGAACAATTGATATTTACACAAAGTTGGTAAAAAGTAGATAAAACAAGGAAAAGAACATATAAGTAAATCATAGGAACATATTATACTATATAAGAAAGTCGATGATTTAAAACAATTTGTGCACATAAGAGAAATCTGCGTGACAGCAATTGCAATGTAAAACCTTAAGAGAAGTCAGGAACTGGAGGAAGATGATGAAGAGGAGATAGAGAGGAGGGACGTTAGTGGTGAAAAATGATCGATCAGATATTTGAGTTAAATACATCGCTGAGGTAGAAGAAGGAGAGGGGACCTTAGCTGTTGAGAGAGAGGCAAGGGGGCAGATGTTTGAGTGGGGTCATTGCAGGAGCAGATCCAAGAGGTATGCAAGTATTCTTTTAATGCTATTTTAAAGCTGTGGGTATTATCAATTGTGCGTAAATGTAGAGGAAGTTTGTTCCAGGCAGAGGTGGCAGAGTGGCTATAGATTATCTTACCAATGGATTTGTTAGATTTGGAGATGCACAACAGAAGTTGGTCAGAACTACGTGGGTTGTGCTTAGGGATATAGGGGTGATAAGATTAGTCAGAGATGGACAAACAAGGGGATGGTGAAGGACAGAGTGGCTCAGATGGAGCTGTGGCAGGAGGACTTGGCATTGGAATTCAAGTCAGTGGAGTTTGCTTAGGTAAAGACAGTGGTGTGTTCGATAAGGGAGAATACTGGTGAATCGAGCTATTTTATTCTATGTGTGTTCAAGTTTGGTAGTCAGATTTTTTTGTAGTTGGGTGAATAATGGGGCGGTGTAGAGAAGGTTGGGAAGAAGGTATGCTTGAGCTAAGGACAATTTAGATTCTGGAGTTAGGAATTTTTTATTCCTGTACAGCAGTCCAACAAAAAAAAAAAACAAAAATAAAAAGTTTTTGGTGAGTTTTTTATACAGTTATTGATGTGGATATCAAATTTAAGTTCATCATCTACATAAACTTTAAGGAGTTTAGTATGTGATTCAACTTTTATGGGAGTATTATTTAGAAAAGAGATGGAGAAGGAGGTTTTGAGATGTTGGAGAGATTTTGGCAGGAAGAGTAGCAGTTTAGTTTTGTTAGGGTTAAGTAGTAATTAATTAACAGAGAGACATTTTTCAACAGAATGTAGAGATTCTTGAGTAAGGGTGAGTAGGTGAGGTATATTATCAGATGTGGAGATGATAATTGAGTCATCTGCATATTGAATCAGAGTGGAGAGAGGACAGGAAAGGTAGATGTTGTTAGTAAAGATGTTGAATAAGAGGGGCCTAAGGATGGAGCCTTGTGGCACACTGGTTTGCACAGAGAGAAACGGGGAGGTAGGAGAGAGCCATTTAACATACTGTAGCCAATCAGATAGATAACCAGAAAACCAGCTGAGAGAGGAGTTACAAAAGTTAAGGCAGGCTAATTTGGAGAGAAGGAGCTTATGGATACAGTATCAAAGGTTATAGAGGTCAAGGAAGAGGCAGGAGACTAATTTGTTATTATCAACAGATGAGGAAATTGCTTGAGTGAAAGATATAAGGGCAGTAGTAGTGCTATGATGAGGTCTGAATCCATGTTGTGTGGGGTGAGGAGGTTCTCATGAGTGAGATAAGACATGAGCTGTCTTTTTGTACACTTTCGATAATATTTGAAAGGTGGGAAAGAATAGTAATGGGCCTAAAATTTGAAGGGTCAGTGGAGTTCCCTCCTATGTGCAGGGGCAAGATGTAGATTTTTTTCCACACAGTAGGGACAAGACTTTCTTTTTTTGAGCATTTGATGAGTATTGAAACTGGGTAGGCAATGAAGGAAGCTGCTAACTTAAGATAGTAAGGTAGAAGGTTGTCAGCAGAGGGGGAACAAGGTTTAAGTTTATTGAGAAACAATCAGATAGTTGAGGTGGGGATGGGTTTAATGGAGAAAGGAGTGGAATTAGGAGGCGGGGAAGGGGTGTCAAGGATAAGGTTAGCATTTGGTTTACGTAAGTTCTGTATGCAGTTAATGAAGTAGGAGTTAAGAAGAGTGGCGGTTTCGAGAGAGGAGGTGTTAGGAAAAGGATTGGGGGGCTGAGAGGTTAGCAGGGTAAAGAATTTTGTTGATAGTGGACCAGAATTTTTGGGGGTTGTTATGAGGGCTTTTGGATGCTTGAGGTAAAAAAATTTTTGTCAAGGTAAATTTGTTTTTAGCACAATTTCTAAGTTCTCTATAGAGCTGGATATTTGAGGTAGTTTTGTGCTTATTCCAGGATTTCCAGGCACTGTCCCTTTTCTGCATGAGGGAGAGACTAGCTTTGGTAATCCAGGGAGCATAATTAGACTTAACCCTTATTTTTCCGATGGGAGCCATGGAGTTAAGAATTTTGAGAAATAAGCTGTTCAATTATAGAACAGCATCTTCAAGCGGGAGCTTATGAAGGAAGGACCAGTTAATGGAAGAGAGTGTTTGATTGAATGTATTTGGGTCAAAGTTGGATAGGTTATGGCAATCTCTATGTATGTGGGATTTAATAGCTTGGGAGAAGTAGTGCTGAATAGAAGTTGTGAGGTGATTGCTAAGGGAGTCAGGCAGTGTAGTGGGATTATGATAGTGATTAGGATGGAAGGTAAGAATCCAGTCCAAAATAGAGATGGAGTTACTTTTAGAGTGTATGCGAGTAGGAGAGGTTATAAGTTGAGAAAAAGTAAATAGATTGATGCTAGAGGTTGTAGAGATAGAGCACAGAGTATTCCAGTCAATGTTAACGTCTCCTAGGGATGATGATTTCATAGGAGATAGTTTGAGGGATCCAAGCAAGGAATAGTTCAAGGGTAGGAATATTGTCACCGGGAGGTAGGCAAATGGAGGCAGTTGTTATGTTCTTCTGTTTGTTTACATTACAGTTAACAATGAGTATTTCAATTGGGTGAAAACAAGGAGGGATGATGGGAAGTGGGTAAAGGGATAGCTGTTCAGAATATAGCAGAGCCACTCCTCCACCTTTTTTATAGGTCTATCTTGGCAGAAAATATTGTAACCAGGGTGTAAGAGTTCACTATTAGTAATGTGAGGTTTTAGCCAAGTTTCAAAAATGGAGAGAATATTGAGGGTATAAAGTGATAGCCAGGAATGGAGTTAAGAGACTTTGTTTTGGATACTTCAGATGTTAAGAGCCATAATTTTAAGAATCTTAGCAGATTGGGTAGTGAGATGTTGAGGGCTAGGTTGAGAAGATGGAGAAGTTGCAGTGGAGGAGAGATGAGTGAGATGAGTGTCAGGGCCTGGATTGGGATGAATATCACCTGAGCAAAGTAGAATGTTTAAAAAGGAAGAAGAATTGGAGAGGAGAGAGGAGAGGTAGTCAGACTTAAATTTTGATTTTGAATGAAGATAATAAAATGTGAAGTATTTAATTTTATAAGAGAAAAAAGAGAGGGTGATAAAGGGAAAGAGTAAGGACTTGGGGAATTGCTATGTTGGTGAGGAAGAGTGGGGCTGTGGTGGAGGTCTGGTAGTGTATGATGGAGGGATGTGGAGACAGAGATGAGGGTTAGTGGTGTAATAGTAAGAAGTAGATGCATGTTAGTGAGAGGTTCAGGTGGGAGGTGCTAAGATAGTAGGTGGGTGAGAATACAGAAGAGTGGGAAAAATAAATGGAATGTAAAGTGTAATGAGGAGAGGAGTAGAGTAGTGAAGAATTGGAGAGTATGTGGAAGAAAGGAGGAGAGAAAAGAGTATAAAATCTGAAGGGAGGTAGATTGAGTACAATCATAGAGAGGAAGATAGGTGGGTCAAATAAGGTGGATGAGTTGGAAGAGGAGATTGGATGAGGTAGCAGGGGGGGATGGGGGAGAGACCAAGGTGAAGTATTAATGTAATTGAAATAGGGGTGGGTGGGAATGGGGGTAGGGTAGATGAGCAGCGTGACCCTGAGCACAGCAAGGGTGAATGGAACAGGCCTACACCAGCCTGGGAGAAGCAAGAAGAATAAGGAAAACAGTTGAAGGAGGTGTACAAGTAAGTAGTAGGGAAGAGAGGAGAATAAGACAGATTGCAGTAGGTAGAGTAATACAGATAGAGGAATTAGGTTTAGGTTTGCAAGTGAGTTGAGCTAGAGAAAGAGATAAAAGCAAAAGGGTGCAAGTTAAAAGAACAAAAGAAGAAAGAGTCAGGAGGGGGGTTTAAAAAGCAGTTAAGATGGAGTTATAGCAGTGTGAATTATAAGGAGCAGCAGAATACTGGTAAAATACACTAACAAAAAACTTTTAATAAGGTCACTACATATAAATATGTTCTTGTTTATTGTAATTCTTTACAAAACATAGAAGGGAATTCAAGTAAGACATCTGGCAGTCTATAAAGCTGAATTGACTGAATTCTCCATAGGGGGATCACAGGGCACTGAAATGCAGGCAGCTGGGCAGGTGTGAGCAGGAATCAAGTTTCAAAAAAGGACTTGCCTAGAAATGGAAAAAATGGAGATTAGGAGAGACAGAAGATGGAATATAGAGGAGTATCAATACATAAAAGGCATGAATACAACTAAATAAACAGGCGGCAATGCATCTCATGCTTAAAAATGCAAAAAGACCAGGCTTTTTAGCACAGTGAAATACAAGCAAAAAACTATTAATGAAACCCACTGTATAAAAATATTACTGTCATAATTCGGATGAAAGTATATGCAAAACTACCATCCCAAAAGTGCAAGGTTCAGTTGTGTCTGTAGAAATTACACAGCAGTATCTTGCTAAAAAGGTAATGAAACCCAGCAGTGAGGCAACTAAATATAAATGAGAAAAAAAACAGGTAATAAAAGCAAACGAGTAATATAATCTGCAATTAAACTGAAAATAAGTGAGGCTAGTAATAAACTCTAAAACTAGGATCACAGAATTAAGTCTCTTAAACAGATATACTCCATTAACCTAGCATAGTTAGAAAATTAGGTACAAAAATGGATTTGCCGCACTCGTTTATGCAAAAAGAGAAACAGTACTGCAGTCGCTATGCATATCTCAGTAGCTGCTATCACAGGAAAACATTGATGCAGTCAGATAAGGCTACAGAGAGAGGTAATAGCACTCCAGTCATTCCAAACAACTAGGTACACTATATGAGGTGGATTGGGAAGCAAACAGTACTGCAGTCGCTATGCATATCTCAGTAGCTACTATCACAGGAAAACATTGATGCAGTCAGATAAGGCTACAGATAGAGGTAATAGCACTCCAGTCATTCCAAACAACTAGGTACACTATATGAGGTGGATTGGGAAGCAAACAGTACTGCAGTCGCTATGCATATCTCAGTAGCTACTATCACAGGAAAACATTGATGCAGTCAGATAAGGCTACAGATGGAGGTAATAGCACTCCAGTCATTCCAAACAACTAGGTACACTATATGAGGTGGATTGGGAAGCAAACAGTACTGCAGTTGCTATGCATATCTCAGTAGCTACTATCACAGGAAAACACTGATGCAGTCAGATAAGGCTACAGATAGAGGTAATAGCACTGCAGTCATTCCAAACAACTAGGTACACTATATGAGGTGGATTGGGAAGTAAACAGAAATGCAGTCGCTAAACACAATCTAGGCAAATGGCTGTAAAAGTAAAGAGCAGTTTGCTACAATAAATCACCACCGTAGAACAACAACTTACAAATAGTACAATAATGGAATTAGATCACTTACAAGAAATTATTGGCTGTACTCAAATACAAGCACGGGTTGAATGAAAAATGCTACAAGCAGGCTGTTTCCACCAGAACCGCTGATGAAGTGTGAGAAAGGAATGGGAGCAGAGGACAGTTTTAAATGGCGTAAAGGATTATGGGAGAAATCGGGAAGAGATAACCCATAGGGATAGTATGGGAAATGGAGTTTAGGAGGAAAAGAGATCAGGAAGAGAGAGCCTGTAGGGATAGTATGGGAAATGGAGTTTAGGAAGGGGACCGGAAAGGGTTTAGAGACTACACCGGCCTGGGAGAAGCAAAAGGAATAAGAAAAACAATCAGATGAAGGAGGTGTACAGGTAAGTAGTAGAGAAGAGATAAGAATAAGACAGATTGCAGTGGGTAGAGTAATACAGATAGAAGAATGAGTTTAGGTTTGCAAGTGGGTTGAGCTAGACAAAGAGATAAAAGCCAAAGGGGGCAAGTTTTTAACTTTTTATTGGTTAATTGATTAATTTGTTTCAATCTGTTTGCTCATTTGTTACTGTTATATAAAACAAAAAAGAATTATACTTTATGCATCGTCGCTTAGCTAGGGTTAAACTATTCCCTGCGCCATAAAGTCTGCTCTTTAAATTTTCCCTGAAAACTAGCCAGTTTTTTAGTTTTAGCACTCAAATCTGTTTCTTTGAGCTCAGCACGTGTTCAGAACTTGTTGCAAGCAGTAAATAAACTACAAATTACTACAGCACTCAACTTTCCTCACTTGACTAGAGGAAAACAGTTTTTAGTACTCAATAAATAAGCACCTATCCAGGCATGTCTAAGGGTCAGCTCCCTGTGTTTTCTCCTGTCTACCTGATGAATCTGGACATCTTGCGGAAATGCAGCAATTGCCTCATGTACACAGGAAACCCTCTCCTCCTACCACCCAACACTATAACCTGTGAGAGATGCACTTATATAGCCAATCTGGAAGCAAAGCTATCTTCACCCAAAACTGGACTAGACAGTCAAGAGGAGAAGCTAAACACTTGCACCACACCACGCTCATCACATAGTCCCTCAAAACCTACACCACCAAAACAGACACATAAAAACACAAAACACACACCTACATTCGCGGAGGCTCTCAATAAAAATCTGCTCAAGCAACAGAGACCCCCAAAGCAGAAATGCAAGCAACCTCCACCCCCCCCAACACAACCAAAATAACACATAGCCCACAAACTCAGTGTGCCACTCAACCACAGCCTATACGGCATAACAACGTACACAACACTTTAGTCATAGGTGACGCTATAGTCAGGCACAGTGATGTTCCACTCACCAGGCTAAAGAAGGAGAAAGTTACTGTCAGCTGCCTGTCGGATGCCAGGATGTGCCTCATAATGCACGCACTTAGGTCACTCCACAATAAGTACAAATATGACAGTGTCATTGTCCATGTTGGTGTGAATGATCTGAGATGTACCTCCCCGGACTACATGAAAAGAGACATGGAGGAGCTCTCCGATCTTGTAGCCCAAGCAGGTATGATCCTAGCCCTGAGTAGCATCCTGCCATTATCCAGAATGATACCACAGTACAAGGACAAAAGGATTGACTTCAAAAATTGGCTAAGCTTCTGATGTCATTCTAAGGGGATTCAGTATCTATCTGCCTGGGATGACATGATTAACACACCACGATGCTTTGCCAGAGATGGCCTGCACCTGTCACCCTTGGGATTCTGGATACTGGCTAAGGCTCTTGCCACCCCATGGTGCCTTTTTTAGGCAAGGTTCAAATGAGAAATTCACCACCATAACAGGTACAAGCAAGCAAAATCTGAGAGTAATGCTACTCAGTGCTAGACGTCTAAACCTCAAAATGCATTCACTGGAGGCACTCCTTAAAATAGAGAACATCGACATGTGTGCAGTGACAGACACCTGGTTTAAGGCTCCAGAGAGCACCCCTGCATTATCAGGCTATAATTCATACCACACCTTTCGACCACCTAACCTGGACTGAAACACTAAAGGTGGAGGCATGTCCATATTCATTAAGGATATCAACACCTCCAGGGTATTTGCTCAGCATAATGGATCTGAGATGATCCAAGTGCAACTAACTCTGGGCAAGACCGCAATCCAAATTGTAATGTGCCACAGAACCCCCACCATGCCCCAGGATTCCCACTCCTCATTTCTTGATAAATTGGAAAATATTAGGGTACAACCCAACACCCTCATAATGGGTGATTTCAACTACCCCACCATTAACTGGTTAAACTACTTATGCACCAACTCTTTTGGGTGGCTTAAAAGCTAAAGTGTTTGCCTTACAAACACAAGGTGCAGGGTTTGAGTCTCACAAGGGATAACTGGCTAGGCTTAAAATGGCTCGCAATGGCAGTTAGCTTAGTACTAAACTATGAACTATGAACTTTTCTGGAATTCATAAATTCCACCGCCTTGGATCAACTTATCCACACCCCCACCAGGGGCAGCAATATCCTAGACCTTGTCATTACCAACATGGGCAACTGGTGTTCCACACCAGAAGTCAATTCCTCCTTGGTCATATCTGACCACAAGCTAATCACCCTATTCCTCCACATCCCACCCCCACCCCCCATTAGAGAAACCACCATAATACATTTCTCCAAAGCCAACTTCATGCTTCTTAAAACAGAAGTGGCAAGCTTCACGACACCCATGCAGATGGACAATAGAGTTACGACTGCTGAATCCTACACAAATGCACTTTATAAGCACTTCCACGAGTGTATGGATCGTGCAATCCCTAACAGAACCAAGATGCTATCCTCCAAAAAAAGGAAGCCAATCTGGTGGTCCCCTGCCATAAACAAACTCTACAACCAGAGAAAGAAACTGTTGCAAAAAAGAACAAAATTCCATGATTGGAGGAACTCCCTGGTCAGCCTCAGTAAGAAGCTGAGATCCCTCATAAAATCCTCCAAAGCTAGTTACATAAACAAAATCACCACTGATTCTAAAGACAACCACAAAGCATTTTATAGCTATGTCAAGAATCTCAACAGCAACACTCAGATCTGCTCTGAGTTACAGCACAATGGCACTAAATATACAGAACCAACTGATATTGCCAACATCCTGGCAGATAGGTTCAGTGATAACTTTACCCCTCTCTCATCCCCTAAAGGGCCCATTTCTATACCAGAAGAATGCAAAGTTCCTGTAATCACGGCTGCACAGATAAAAAACACACTCTTCAAAGCCAAGAACACAGCATCCATGATACCTGACAACATCCCAGGCTGCGTTCTACACGAACTACAGAATGAGCTGGCACCCCACCTAAGCACCATGTTCAATCATAGCCTCACCTCAGGCTTTGTGCCCACTGAATGCCACACAGCGATGGTTATTCCACTCCACAAAGGGGGAGCCACCATGGACACCAGGAACTACCGTCACATTAGCCTAACGAGCCTGGTCTGCAAGGCCATGGAACATATCATCATGGTACTTATAAACAAAGACATTGGTAATCTCCAAACTCTGGACCCCACCCAGTTCAGGTTTGTAAAAGGCAGATCATGTCTCCTAAACCTGATAGACTTCTTTGACACAGTCACCAAAGCTGTAGACGAGGGTAAGGTGGTTCACACAGCCAATCTAGATCTCGCCAAGGCTTTTGACATCATCCCCCACTCTAGAATTATAGATAAACTCACTAAACTAGGTATACATCCCTATATCACAAGATGGGTTGCCAAAGGGCTCACTGACAGTACCCACGCTGTGAAAGTAGCAGACTCCAAATCCGACTTCAGACCAGTGACAAGTGGAGTACCACAGGGTTCAGTCCTGGGTGCTCTCCTGTTTGGTATCTACTTTTCTGAAGTACAGGCTAACACAGAATGTCTTTGGCTAACAAAGTTCACAGATGACTGCAGACTAGGAGCCATAATCAAAACTCCTAATGATGTGGACATCCTACAAAAGGGACTCACTGAGACAGATGCCTGGTGTCAAAGCCATGGCCTCAAGCTCAATGCCAAAAATTGCATTGTCATCCCCTTTGGTAAAAACTCTGTACCCATGAGCTACCACATAGATGGTAGTCTACTTAACACTGAAAGTGTGATTTATTTATTTATTTATTTATTTATATTTGTTGACCGGGAGTGTCCGACTGGACATAGGTCCATTTTCAGCATAGGCCCGGGGAGAAAAGCTCCACAGTTAAAATAAACAGACAGTAGTTACATTGCATTACATAGCGATTAACAATTTACATAGCAATTACTTACAACATATTTACAGATGAAGAACGTAGTATATCAGTAGACAACTAGAATCTTTATCTGTGAAGTACATAACAGACATTAACAAATGTTAAAATAAGAAGTTCCTGCTGTAAAAGTACTAGGCGTATGAGCATCTGAGCTTGCTATAATCAAGGTAGTTAGTGGAGTGGAAAGAGAGGTAGTGGTTGGATGGGGTGGGTGATATTAGAGTGGGAGTTGCAAGGGCATAGCCAGCATGTTCTTAGGTGTGCTTTTAGTAAAGTTTTGAAGTGGGTGCATGATGGTATGGAGGTAATTGTGGGTGGGAGGGAGTTCCATAATTTGGCTATGGTGCAAGGAATAGTGCCTCACCAGCAGAGTTATTGGCTTTAGTGATCTGCAAGTGATTTTTGCTGCTGGATCTTAGTGGTCTGGTGGTGCGATAGGGTTGGAGTAGATTCTGGAGGGATGGGACATTTAGTGGATGGTTTACTAGTTTGTGGGCGAGTGAGAGTTGATACCATTGAAGGAGGTGAGGGAGTTCAAGCCAGCCCAGTTCAGTAAGTGAGAGACAGTGGTGACTATGGTAGGATGCCCCTGTGGCGAATTTGGCAATTTTGTTGTAGCAGGTCTCTAGCTTGTTTAGATCGCATTGCCTTAGGTTGGTATATATTGGAGAGGCATAAAGTAGGGTGGAGATAAGGTGGGAATTTGCTATTGAAATCTTTGCTGCTTTGGTGAGAAGATGCTTATTTCTGTATAATGCTCCTAGTTTTTTGTGGACTTTTTTATGGTCATGGATATGTGAATATCAACTTTTAGTTTATTGTCTATTTCCACTCCTAGCAATTTGATGTGTTCAGTTGGGTATATAGTGGTGTTGTCTTTTGCTGGGATGTTAAAGTGAGAGTTGCTTTGAGTATGTTTGGTGGGTTGGAAGATGAGTAGTTTAGTTTTGTTTGGGTTGAGTATTAATTGGGCATTGGATAACCACGTTTCAACAGAGGAAAAGGCTTCCTGTGTGACTTTTTGCAGTTTGGGTAGGGACTGGGCTGAGCAGATGATGGTTGAGTCATCTGCGTATTGTATGAGTGTGCCATGAATGGTGGCAGAGGCTAGATTATTTGTGAAAATAGAGAAGAGTAGGGGTCCAAGGATGGATCCTTGGGGAACCCCTATGGAGACAGGTAGTTGGGGAGATATGTCATTCTGCCATACAACGGATTGTTGGCGGTCAGACAGGTAACTCTGAAACCAGTTGGTGACTGATTGTGAGAAGGATAGGTTATTGAGGACAGAGATAAGTTGTTTGTGTGGGACCATGTCAAATGCTTTAGATAGGTCTAGGAAAGTATCAGAGGAGAGATAGCCATTGTTTTTATGCTGAAGGATAGTGTTAGTAAAGGAGAGTAAGGCAGTGGTGGTGCTATGGTTTGGTCGGAAACCATGCTGAGTATTGGAAAGGAGGCTGTTAGAAAGGAGGTAGTCTGAGACCTGAGAGTGTATACATCTCTCTAGTATTTTGGAGAGTGGAGAGAGAATAGCTATGGGGCGGTAATTGGTTAGTTCTGTGGAGGGTCCGCCTTTGTGGAGGGGAATTATATGTGATACTTTCCACAGTGTGGGAACATAGCTTTCTGACAGAGATCGGTTAATCAAGATGGATACTGGGTAGGCCAGAGCATCAGCTGTGATTTGTAGATATTCACTTGGGAGGTTGTCTGCTGCTAATTTGGTGGGTTTAAGTTTAGTTAAGAGTTTTTTATGTTGGAGGTAGGTACAGGAGAAAAAGAGAAGGCAGTGGAGAGATTAGTAGTTGAAGGTGTGGGTTGGAGGGGAGGGGGGGTTGTGTTGTTTAGCTAGTGATAGTATGGTTTGTGTGAGGTGTGTGTTGAATGAGGTAGCAATATTTTCTGAGGAGTGAGGGATGTTAGGAGGAGGGGTACTGACTTTATCTGGGTGGAGGATGGAGATTATTGAGGACCAGAATTGTTTGGGGCTGTGTTTGGAGGAGTCTAGGGCAGACTGGTAGTATTGGAATTTGTCCTGTTTTATTAGCTTTTTGACTCTATTGCGTAGTTCTAGGAATTTCTGTCTAGTTGAGGGGGTCTTGGTTTTGCGCCAGTGCTCCCAGGCTTTATCCCTGTTTTTCATTTCTGACTTAGTAGTTTTCTGTAGCCATGGGGAGGGTTGTGCTTTGATTCTGGAAAGTCTTATGGGGGCATGGTAATTAAGGATGCTCAGGAAGGTAGTATTAAAAAATTCAACTGCGTCATCAAGACTGAGGTACTTTAGAGGATGCCAGTTACATTCTTTTAGGGATGAGATGAATGTGAGTGGGTTAAAGTTTATTTTTTTACGTATCTGACGGTAGACGACAGGTTTAGCTTGATATAGGTATTTTTTCAGTAGGAATGTTGGAGAGTGATCACTGAGGCTATCTAATAAGCAGCCTGTTATATATGACTGGGGGCTCTCACTGACTAGTATCCAATCCAGGATAGTGTGCTTGCTGGAGTTTTTATTTATCCTGGTTGGCGACTGGACTAGTTGGGTGAAGCCATGAAGGTTTACATGATGGGTTGGATGGTTGCCAGAACAGGATTGCCAGTCAATATTGAAATCACCTAAAATGATAGTTTCTTGGGGGAGATGGTGGGTAGACCAGCTGAGGAGGTTTTCTAGTGGAGGGATGGTTTGGCCAGGTGGGAAGTAGCATCCAATTATGTTGATGGTTTTGTTTTGGTTTATTTTGAGGTTGGTATATATTATTTCTTCATTGCCTATTTGTGGAGCTGATGATTTTAAGATCTGGATGTTTAGATGCTGTTTAAATATTATAGCTACACTGCCTCCTTTCTTGTTTAGCCGGTCTACTCTTAATATGCTATAACCTATAGGGAGTATTTGCTCACTGGTAATGTGAGGTTTTAGCCAGGTTTCTGTCAGGATGACTATATCTGGGGAGTACAAGTCTATGGTGGCATGGAGTTCATGGACTTTGTTGGATATACTTCTAATATTTAGGCTTAGTAGAAGGAAGTCATTTGGCTTTCTATTGGCTGTAATATGGGAGAATTTGTGGTTTCTAGTCTGATTATGAGGACTGGGGTTGGAGATGGTAGGGCCAGGGTTGGGGTGGATATCACCACTTAGGGCTAGTTTTGATATGCATGAGGTTATTAGTTTTCTCAGTTTTTGAATGTGTTTGTTTATAAGGGAAACTTTATGATTGAGTGATAAGAGACCTTGGGACACAGGTGGACAGTAGTCTCTCCTTTGATAATCACATCACTACAATAGTCATGAAATCCTTCTACATGGCACACCTCATCACAAAAGGTTTCTCATCCAGGAAAAAAGAGGTCATTGTTCCCCTCTTCTCGTCACTCATTAGACCCCTTCTAGAGTAGAATGCTCCTTTTGGTATGTACCTCACAAGACATCTACAACAACTGGAAAGGCTGCAGAAATACCTCACAAAGAGGATCTCTGGCCTCAAAGAGATGCCCTACGCAGCCCGTCTCAAAAAACTCCAGCTTTACTCTGTCGCATATCGCCTACTCAGAGGCGATCTCTGCTTAACATACAAAGCTATGTCAAACCCAGAGCTGTTGGACATGCTCCACTTAAAGAAATCCCAATCCCTCTGAGCTACATGCTCTAGGGACCTAAACCTTGTCACCTTAATAAACAGAACATGTTGGAGGGATAGATTCCTGTCCCAGAGACTTCCCATACTCTGGAATAAACTACCTATCTATATCAAACAAAGCTCCTCATTAGCACTCTTCAAGAAAAATCTTGATGATTGGATGGGAGATAGGAAATTCACCCCGGGGATCACTTCTGTGGCTCTGCTCGACAGGGGCACAGGAAAATAATTTTCTTGGGTGGTGAAAGCTAGGGTACCTTTTTGGCTAGGCTTATATAGGCCTTAGGGCCAATAGCCTAGTACCTACCTATGAACCTAAAAGAACAAAAGAAGAAAGTTAGAGGCGGGGGGGGGGGCTAAAGGAGCAGTTCTGATGGAGTTACAGCAGTGGAAATGCTACAGAGCAGCAGAATACTGGTAAAATACACTAACAAAAAACTTTTAAGTTGTTAAGGTCACTACATATAAATATGTTCTTTTTTATTGTAATTCTTTACAAAAAGTAGAAGGGAATTCAGGTGAGACCTCTGGCAGTCCATAAAGCTGAATTGACTGAATTCACATAGGGGGATCACAGGACACCAAAATTCAGGCAACTGGACAGGATGTGAGTAGGAATCAAGTTTCAAAATAATGGGCTTGCAAGAAATTATTGGCTATACTCAAATACCAGCATGGGTTGAATGAAATCCGCTACAAGCAGGCTGTTTCCACTAGAACCACTGATGAAGTGTGAGAAAGGAATGCAAGAGAGTTTATCTGTTAGGGTTCCTATTACATCGTCGAAGACGCATAATTTTGAATGCGTCTTTGCCAAACTTAAAATAACAAAGACTGAAAACAGCAAAGGGACATATGAGCGATTTCTTTCCCTGGGAAAGAAATCGCTTGCCTGCCTCCGGTAGTTTGCTGTTTTGTAAACTGTAGTGCGATCTCTGAGTTGGTATATTTAGTTAGGAGGGGTGTGGGGGGGTTGAGCCCCAGACGTTGGGGGATGTGGGGATGAAGCCCCCCCAGTTTGTTTTGAGTGCAGTGATACTTTTCTTTTTTTTGGGACAAGCGATTTCTTTCCCAGGGAAAGAAATCGCTCATATGTAGTTTTGCTGTTTTCAGTTTTTGCTTTTAAGTGTTCGATGAATACACATTCAAAGTAATGCATCTTTGATGTTGTGATATAGACCCTATCTATTATGCCCGAGTGAGGAATAGTGTCGAAGGCTTTGGATAGGTCAAGCTAGGTGGTGTGCACTGTCTTCCCCTCATCCATGGTTTTGGTGACTGTCTCAAAAAAAGTCGACCAAATTTAACAAACATGACCTCCCCTTGACTTAGCCAGACTGTGTGGGACTGAGTGTTGGGAGGTTGCCAATGTCTTTGTTAATGAGGTCCATAATAATCCATCATAAGGCCATGCAGATCAGGCTAATTAGGCTGATGGGTCTATAATTGCCCAGATCAATGGCCGCTCCACTTTTGTGTAAAGGGATGACAGCAGCTGTTCTCCACTCAGCTGGGACAAAACCAGTAGTTCATAGATTAAGCCTAGCCAATTATCCCTTGTGAGGCTCAAACCCTGCACCTTGTGCTTGTAAGGCAAGCACCTTAACTATTAGGCCACCCTCCCAACCCCTATATGTAATAAGTCAGGCTTTGGTTGAACAAGGCACCTAACGGTGATGCAAGTTCCTACCTGAGTTCATTTAGTATGCAGCCTGGGATGCTATCAGGTCCCATGGAGGGTGTATTTTTTGCAACTTCTTTTTGAGTTATATTTATATAGCTGGTTTGTTTCTCATCTGCTTTTCCACAAAGCAAATCATTTTCTCTCCACTTTCACGTTTACATTTCTTTCTGAACATATTCCTGATAGTTTACATTACTAATCTTTTTGTTCAGACATAAATCAGACATCCTTTGTTCCTCTCCTTGTTCAGACACTTCCTGCGAATGGTAGATTTCCAAATGATTGACAGCTGTAACAAATGGTAGTACTGCACTGATACAAAGATCAGTAAAAGTTCTGTAATCATAGTAATATATTTTAAAAATTAGAATGAAAATGGACTTCATAAGAATGCTTGAGTAATGCCTTCATACATTAATAAATAATTAACAGAGCACTTTGTGTTTTGTAGATTTCATTGCATTACCTGAGCGGAGGTGCTTATTATCACACCGGCGGAGGAACCCTGATTGCTTCGAACTGAGTCATAGCAGCTGCCCACTGCATCTCGTAAGTTACTCTAAATCAGATGGGAGTAATAAGAAAAAAGGAGTCAAAAGGAACAAGGGCAAAATGCAAAATATAATGTAAAATTTAATACAATAAAATGCCAATAGCTGGTTGGCGCTGGACTGTGTAATTTCCGCTATTGCTGCTTGGAAATAGCCTGAGATTCCATCAGTTTCCAGAGTAATGTAATTGTTAGGAATGTCTGCTAATGTAAATTCCGTGGATTATGCAATTGTTAGGAATGTCTGCCAGTGTAAATTCCATGGATTATGTAATTGTTAGATACATTCCGCTCACTTAGCTGAACAAGTCAAAGGAAATCTATTGTATAGAAGAGGGTGCTTGCTGTATGTGCCACTCTGTCCATTTTATTTTTCATTTTTGGATTACAACTGTGGCTTTGTTTTGAGTTGAGAGGTTGGCATAATGGCTAAGGTATTTACCTTATAGACCCAAGGTGCAGCGTTTGATTCCCGCATGGAATAATTAGCTAGGCTTAATTGGTAAAAAGAGCAGTTATCCTAATACTAACCTATGTGCCTTTCATCAGTTCTTACAAAAGAGACCATTAAGAAGCTCAGTCACATCCCCCAGTTGCACCCCATTAATTGGTTAGCAGTCATCTTGGCTGGTTTAAAAAGTTGCTAGGGAAGCACCCTGCTTGATAAGTAAGGGCAACCTACTCCAGAAATGGGGGATATACTGGTATAGGATGTTGTCATGCCTCCTGGTGCTGCATATATGGTAGTGCAGGTTTAGTTCTCTAGAGCAGGTGTTTCTTTCACCTCTCATAGCTCTCTTTATACTTCAGGTTTCCAGTCCTACAGCTCTGCAGGACGACATCACTTTGGATTAATATAGCAGTGTTGGCATTGTTTGCCAAACTGCTGCATACCTGTATTCTTTGAAGGCATGAAGCCCAAGTTATGCCAGACATCTGCTTTATTGAATGGTCTTTACAGGGACCTAGATGTTGCTTCCTCAGTTAAGTAGATTAGGCCATCTTTTAGACTTGCAGGTTAGCAAATACCAAATAGCATAGCAAAAGGCAGCAGTTTGCATGCATAGCCACGACTGAGATTCTCACTAGTGATCAGCTGAACAGCAAATGCACAGGTATCTACTTCCTGCACCTGCACTGATTCACAGGTTCATAGGAGAATACTAAGCTAACCGCTGAAGGGCCATCATAAGCTGAGCCAGTATAACTCAATTCTACCCAATATATGGCTCTTGGGTCAAGAGGATGGCATGGATTTGTGCCTGTACATTGAGTATCTTACATAATGCCCCAGTCCATAAGGGACATAAGACCTTCTCCAGGTGTGAATTTATGATTCCTCATTCACTGATATAAACTGCATTTGAATAGGCCAGAGAAGGGCTATGCTTAATGTTGAATAGGAATCCTGTTCCAAAGAAGGGACAATCTCTGAGACACTTATCTGCCAACCCAAGCATATTTTGTTTGAGTCACTGGCTAAGTTTAGATCCCTAAATCAGGTACCCTCATGTTGTTTGACTTGCAGATGTATAGCAACTCCATCAGGGCTGGATTTGTGAGTGCCTTCTATGTCAGGCTTACGTCACCTCTTAATAATTGGTAGGAGACAAAGTAAAGGGATAGGGCTTTTAGTCTATCTGCATAGTTCATGTTGTTTACACTATATATTTCTTTGTGAGGAAACTGTGAGGTCAACAGTTCCAGCTGCTGTAAGTTCCTAGTCAAGTACATGCCAAATGGCACATTGTACTCAATTATTGGTTTAATGAGGGCTGAGTACAGTAGGACTATAATTTCCTTGGATCTGGATGTCATACATTTACTCAAAAGTTGTGCCACATAAAAAAAATATTTCCTCACCACTGTGGACACATGGTGGTCAAAGTTCAGACTTCTCCCTATCTGTGTACCTAGATCTCTCACCTCTGAGTCCACTCTAAGGGGTATGCTATCAATGTTGTAATTTTCAGGGGTATTTTACTTCCCAAAGGGTATGATAATGCATTTTTTTTGCATTTAGTTCTAGGCCATAGTTCTGGCATCAATCATTTGTCTGATTTAGACCCTCCTGGAGAATACTACAACATTGGAAGATTCAATGATTGCCCCCAGCTTGCAGTCATCGTAAAACTTTGTCAACCAGAGGTATTTCACATTTGCCGTATCTTAAGAGAAGTATATACTAAAACGGAGTAGTCCCTGCAATGATCTTTCAAGATTTAGATTCACTCATTTTAACTAAGTGTGTCCTCTCTGTGAGCCAGTTGGCTATCCATCTGGTGACATAGAGATTTATGTGCAGTTTTGGGAGTTTATTTATAATACATTAGTGGGGAATTGTGTCAAGTTCCTTGGTCAAGTTGAGGTAGGCGATATGTACTGTTTTACCCTCATCCATGGCTTTAGTGACTTTCTCAAAGAAATCCACCAGATTCAGTAGGCATGACCTGTCCTTGACAAAGCTGAATTGGGTTGGGTTCAGTGTTTGGAGGTCTCCTATGTCGTTATTTATCTGGTCCATGCTTATTCTTTCCATGGCCTTACATATAGGACTAGTCAAACTAATGGTTTTTTAATTTCCCAAATCAGCAGATGGTCCCCCTTTTATGTAGAGATGATTGTTGTTGTCTTCCACTCTATCAGGACAAAGCCATTCCAGAGGATCTGGTTAAATAGAGATCCTAATGGACCTGATGATTCCTGATTTACGCTGTTTAAAAGGCAACCTTGTATACTGTCAGTCCCCATTGAAGCCATGTTTCTAGCTTTAGAGAGAAGAGTGGTGACCTGTTCTTTAGTGATAATTGGTGGTATAATGGTCGAGGGTATTTTTTGGGGTAGAACTAGGGGGTGATGAAAGGTGAAAATGGAGCTGAATGTGCTCGCCAGCAGATTTGCTGTCTTCTGGCTAAGTATAGGTGATGAGATCTACAATTAAATCTGCACATTGCTGGACATTGCTATTGCGGACATCACTGAAAATGCCTTGGGGTAATCCTTAGCTTTGGAGGCCATTTTTATCTCAAAGCCTGCTTTCAGAGACTTGACTAGTACCATGATTCACTTGTTTAGACTTATGAGGGACTTATTTCTCTGTTGTGCGCATTCCCTCTTACTTCTCATCAGGATTTTCTTTCTTTTCATATACAACCTATTAATACTAGGGTTCCCCCAGGGTAGGTTGTTTTGGAGGTTTGACCTGGGTTTATTTTGGTCAGGTACTGCTACTTTCAAGCAATTGTTTATATTCATACAGGGATTTTGTGTATGCCTTTGCATAGGATTTTGCGTTTTCAGGATTGGGGGAGCTAGAAAACCAACTATGCCGTCCCTTAATAGGGGGTGATTTACCTTTGATACGTTGTTAAAGTTTTTGGGCTTAGGCAGGTGACCAATTTTACCTTCATTTCAAGGGAGACCACTTTGTGATCTGATCTTACCAGTGATGACATAACAATGGGGAGGGGGGAGCACCAGATCTAGGATATCTGCTCCCCTAGTGGAGTGCAGTCTAGCTGCTCCAGGACATTTGAATGTACAAAGTCAAGAAATCTTTGGTCCTGCATGTTAGTGGTTGTCAGTTCCTCATAATTAATGGAGGGGCAGTTATAATCAACCATGAGTATGGTACTGGACTGGATGGTGAGTGATTCTAGTAATTTCAGGTATGATGAATGGGTTTCTTGATTCATGGTGGGGGACCCGTAGCTAGCAAGAATATGGAAGTGGATTTTTCCCATGGTTTGTTGGACATGGAGTAGCTCAAGCATGGCATATTGTCTGACCAGCCTTGAGGCGTGCTTATCCTTTATGTAGATAGATACACCTCCACCTTTAGCTCTTTCATGTTCAGTGGGTGGTCGGAATGTAGGAAAGGCATTATAGCCATGCACTGCTGGAGTGTTTTCCGTGGCTTTGAACCATGTTTCAGTAACTGCACAGATGTGAGCATCCTCCAGGGTGAAGAGAGCTTCCACGGAGTCCAGTTTTGTGTTGAAGCTCCTAGCATTAAACAGTAACACCTTTAGCCTGTCCTGAATAGCTTTTGTTATGTTAGAAGGTTTGTTTGTCTGGCAGTGCCTAAAAAAGGCACTCTAGGTTTGGATAATATTTTGCCCAAAATATCTGAAAGTCTACAGGTGACAGGTGAAGTACATTCCTAGCAAAGCAGGGTGGTCTATCAACCATAAAAAAAAACAGCACACAAGCAACTAATAAAATAATAAAACAACCCGTATATATGGAACAGGAAAGAAACACTTCTTCTTCCAGCTTTCCCCGGTTAGAGGTCACCACAGTGGAACACCGGTCCACTAATGATTGGCAGTAGATTTTTACGGTGCTAAGGTGCCAGCCCGATGCCTAACCTTCAACGAAGGCATGCCCATTCAAGCATGTCTTTCAAATGCCACTCGACCATGGGGAGAGCATGCAGACTCCACACAGAAGGCACTCCAGACGAGAATTGAACAGGAGAAACTTTTGATGTGAGGCGACAACACTACCACTGCACCACCACAGCTTATAGAACAGGAAAGAAACACTAAACACTACAAAATAAATTAAGCATGTTTATTCTATTTCATATAGAACTTCATCAGATTGAAAGTCAATTAAAAAACTGCCCTTTTAAAACAAGAAATCAATGATGTGACATAAATAATCGTCCAGTAACAACACATTAATTCAATTTATGTAAACCAATCACAATTAACAATATATAAATATATAAAATACATGCAACTTAAACATTAATCAACAAAAAATGAAAATAAAAATATGTAAAACTGCAAAAACTATAAATGTCGGCATCTTAAAAGACTTTCTAATGAAATAGTTTCATTGAGCTCATGAAACACATCAGCATGTAAAAACACTTCTCACTTGAGCTCTAAAAACTCTAGATAATAATTGCATTATTTACTTGTTTTAAAAGTGATGGTTTTTAATTGAATTTCATTCTGATGAAGTTCTACATGAAATAGAGCGAAAGCACTTCATTTATTTTGTGGTGTTGAATGATTCTTTCCTGTTCCGTACACACGGTTTAGCCTATCAACCATGTTCTCCCAGGCTGACAAGTATTGGACCCCTTTGAAATGAAAACAGTAGCAAAGCCAATTGTTAAAGCCGATCATTTTCTGCTAGTATTGTGGCATCATCCTTGGAGATGGTAGAATGCTGCTCAGTGCCAGGCTCGTACCTGCTGGTATTGTGGCATCATCCTTGAGATGGTAGAATGCTGCTCAGTGCCAGGTTCGTACATGCCTGTGACACATATTCTGAGAGCTCAATCATGTCTCTCTTCATATAGTCCAAGGAGGTACATCTCAGATCATTCACACCCACATGGACTATGACTGAGTCTTACAGCTTTGAGGTTTGGGTAAGTTACATAGCAGCACCTCCACATATGTAGGGCTATGTGTGTGGTCCTTTGTGGGTGAAATGAGTGATGTGTGTGAGCCACTGACAACCTGTCTGTTGCCTTTTGTGTCTGTATGTGTAACTACATCTCTCACATACTGTATTTGTCTGTTCGAGAATTAAGTGGTTGTCAGTGTAAATAAGGCAATTGATACATTGCCTCAGGATACCCATGTCCACCAAGCTGGATGCAGAGATAGCCAGTTGCAGGTCCTAATGTGTACTTGAAAGGATATTAATAGAGGGTTTTTGCAAATGGATGAGGGAAGGGTGCTTACAGGATGTAATCTGCAGCTACCCTAACCAGTGATGCAGCCCAACACCAAATCAGATGCTCTCTAGTACAGTAAACTTTCTCAGTAATGAAAATTAGTAATGTTTCCAGATGTTTGCATCTGTACAAGGCAATGGCACAGTGAACAGCTCCTTGCAAATATATAGAATTTATAGCAGCACTGGAAATATAAAAAACTGACTGAGCACTCTGGCCAATGCAACAACTATATTTAGAGTCCTTTTAAGTGCTTCCCAGCTCAGATAGCCCAGCTAAACACCTACTGCCACTATATGAATAATCCCACTCCTCCTAATGTAAAAGCACAGTAAAGGAGTGTCCAGAGTGAAACGGTACCACAAAGAAACTATATGGATACAGCAGTGTACTTTAAAGAGCTTATAAAAGTGTGATTATTCAATAAAAGTACTTCATTTTGTAGAAATCAGCCAAAAGCCGCTCAATTTATAAAGGCACTAAAAACAAGATAAGCTGATTAATAAGCCCTCCAGCCAATAAAACTACATGCAGAAAGCTCAAGTGTTTCCCCAACCTAAATAAACCAGGCTATCATCCAGTGCCACTAGATGGAAAATCCACTTACCTCATGATGTTAAAACGCAGAAAAGTGCTTGTCAGGCTGTAAACATACAGTAGTTTATCCAACAGCTAGCTAGATAATGAATTTAGAGCAAGTAAATCAGTAAACAGTCAATGAGAGGCAAAATGCACACTTTTCAAATAAGTACAAGGAAAAGCAAATAAATAATTCAAGATATCAACAGCAATATAGATAGGGAGGTGCTTATAAAGCTCAATTTACAGTAAGGGTGGGCTGCTTAAAATCACCAGGTTAAAAAAGCAGTTCAATAACTGGGAAGGTGAGTCAGAAAAGTAACTATCAGGGAATCACCAACAGTTCTTGTAGTTATGCAGACCTTGAGTCTTATCAGAAAAGACAAAGACCAAGGGCAGGATTCACGAAGCCTCCGTGTAAGAGTTATAACTCTTACACGGAGGCTGCAGTTAAACAGAGTGATGTCAGCATGCTCTGCATATTCATGAGAGCATGCTGAATCACACCTAAGGCTAACACGGTCCGTGTAAGACAGTAGGGGGCGTGTCCGTAGGCTGAGCCCTGTAAGCGGACACGCCCCCAGAAGAGTAAAAGTGCCCAAAGTAAACACCCACGACAGAGTCCATGGAAATGTGAATAAACACAACACAACACATGCCCCCACAGACTACGAACATAAAATGTACAAATGAACATCTCATAATTTTTTTTAAATTGTAAAGATGTTTAACCGTGAGTGCGCTCGTTTGCACGGGCATGCCCGTAGCGCAGCTACAGTTAGCAGTCAGTGGGAAAGCATATAAGAACTAAATATGCAAAGTAAGCCAAGAAGCAATAGCGTAGCGGTAGAGATGTTGGCTGAAGAGCAAGCATTCGTGGTTCGAGCCCCTACAACACCAATTTTTATTTTTAGCAAAATAAGCATGAAACAAGTCTCTGACAAATATGTACACATAAAATCACATTTTATGTAAAATGTAATGAAATAGCCCATTTATATGGAAGAAATGTGAGGTAACAAAACATTAAAAAATGCCAGATGTGCCCATAGCTGAGCTACAGTTTAACAGGGTGAGTGCATCTGCCCATAGGTGAGCAGTGGTTTAACTGGTGCAAAATGAGTGCCCATAGCTGAGCAGTGGTTTAACACTCTAAATCTATGTGCCCCTAACTGAGCTGAGCGTAATATGTGTGCCGATAGCCAAATGAGGCTTATACCAGCATACCCCGTTTGCTCGGAGCTGCGCACCGCGCAAACAAGCTAACCGACGGGCAACGTTGAGCAAGCCGTATCAAAACAGCCTTTACACAGACACACCCCTCAGCTTGTCTAGACAGTCATAAAAAATAAAAAGTAGTGGCCAGGTTTGAACCCAGGATACTATACACCATAGTCAAGGTACTGAACCAATAAGCCATGACAGCAGTACCTATAAATGCAATAATAGCTAATATATAGGAATGAATACAAACTGGAGCATGACAATGCAGGTTTAGTGAAGTTGATACAATTCCAAATTGGCCAATCACAGATATGTGCGGGAAAAACGGACTATATAAGCCCCATAGGCGGGAATACACAGCATGAACTATTGTAGATCTGACTTGCAGCCAGAATGACAGGAGTAGGTGAGGGTAGTTGCTTTCAAGCACAGAGGTGGGGCGTTGAGGAGTCCAGGTACATGGTCTGGCTCCTAGTCCACAATCATGAGGCCCAACTCATGCAGGGCCACGTCCTGTGGGGAGCATATAGGGCTGAGGCGTGGGACCGGTTGGCTCATGATCTCACCAGTGCCACAGGGATTCCAAGGACTGGTGAGCAGGTCCGTCACCACCATGCGGACCTGAAGAGATGCAAGCAGGACCAATTGAACCTTTGGATCCAGGAGGCCCGGCAAATGCCCAACACCCTACTACTGAGTAAGTTACATTTAATTATGTATGTAAGAAATTAAACTAGCTGATATTATGGAGGTGTGTATTCCAATATTACTTCATTTATATTACAGCTGCAGGTGTCCGTTCTGCGAACCGCAGAGCCTATGGCGATAGGCTGGTGCGGTTGCGCCACCAGACAGGTCAGTAATCCACTACCAGTAACTGTAAAGAAATATAAAAGTATGACAGTCAGCAAAAAAGAGTGCAGTGTAGTCACTAAGTAATAAAATGTGCAAGTAACAGTGTGAAAGTGTTTGCAAGTATTGCTTGATTACAAAAGTGTGTTGCAGTATGTAATCCAAACAGAAAAATGAAAATGTCTGACATAAATTCTGAAATAAAAATGCCCCACCTGTAAGAAAATAGTACACAACCTGCAGCAGGCTGAAAAGTATAGCTGCAGAAGATGATGAAATCACATGTGTGAAATATATCCCTGTTGAAATACTGAAACATGACAGAAGTGAGACTGCTGGAAAGGATTGTAATAACTAAAGGTAAAACATGTCAATAAAGCCTAGAAGTAAGTACCATCCAGAATAGTAAAATGAAAACAAGTGAGAGAGTGTGAGAAAGTGCCATGAATCCAGCAATACAGTAGTAATAACCCCTGAATAAAGTATACTGCAGTCAGTACAGAATGAAATGCATGTGAGAATCAAAACCAAACAGCGAAATCTGTTCAAAGTGTTGCTGCATCTGGAATGTGTATCCCAAAATCTGGATATGTTGCTCTCAGTCTGCAATATGCAGGTAGTATGATTGTCTGATATACCAAACATCCACACTTGTCTATAGCTATATAAAGCAAATGTAGCAGGACGATGTAGCTGAACAAAGATAGATATGAATGTGTATGAAGAACAATAAAATGAATATTGATGTTGCAGTAACAGTCCTATCACCAAGTTGAAATAGTTATCATATAGGAAACTGTAGTTAGAACAGTAGTGTGTATATATGTGCAGCTATTAGAAATGTACAGCATATGTATTGGTATTCGAAGGTGTTAATATTATTTTCTTCACCCCACCCTATAACCACATATAACCCATTCCACGTGAAAATGGTATGTGCAATCACAATTAACACCCCTGGACATTTGTCCTGTTGGGTCATATATATTTGCATGTCCGTTGATGCATCTGCCTTGTTCATACATCCAAACCTGATGGCCTGTTGCCATCAATCAACCCTGCATGTTGTTGGACTGTGTATTGCTGTTCAAATTATGCATGTGTTATGCTCGCTGTTCAATGGTGTGAATATCTGGGTGTTTGGTTAATGGGAATACTAATGCGTGCTGTTA
Source organism: Protopterus annectens (assembly GCF_019279795.1). Classification (NCBI taxonomy): domain Eukaryota; kingdom Metazoa; phylum Chordata; order Ceratodontiformes; family Protopteridae; genus Protopterus; species Protopterus annectens. The sequence continues at coordinate 1,771,912,764 of NC_056729.1, forward strand.
CAACTAATTGTGAATGGTATTATATGTCACTAACCCAAACTGTCATGACATAATGCAAAACATAGGATGACAGGGAAGGCGGGTTCCAATGGACCCACCTCTCCCACCTCAGCTGGCGAGTGCACCTGGCACTAGTGCCCAGTCTGGTCCCTCCTCCGGTGGCCCTGTGCCACCTGTGGGTGGAAGCGCTGCAGGGGATGGGGCTCTTCCCCCCCCTCTGCAAGTGTGGCCGGAGGAGAACCACCACTCACCCTCCGTAGCGTCCGGACTGTGGTGCGTAGGGAGATCTGGGACTCTGTTCTCGAGCCCCTATGCCAGCTTGAGGCACAGGTGGCACAACTTACAGGCATGCCTGTTGCCCGGCCTACACAGCCCCCAGCACAGCCCCATCCTGGGCAGTGAAGGAACAGTGGCAACTGCCTATGGCTGGGGATATCAGTTCCACTGTTGCCATCTGTGGGCTCATGGGCTCTGGATATCCAAACCTCCATCCCCATCAATTGTGTAACCCCCTCACACATGTCATACACCGCCCCTGTATGCGTCTTGTTTGTCTTGTCTGTTTACCTAACCAACCTACCTCCCCAGCTGTACCGACTTCCTTCACCTGACATACCACTCTCACCTGAAAAAAATAAAAAAAATAAAAAAGGGCACTCTGTATCCACAAAAAAATTACGCCCCATACATAGCTGCCCATTCCGCACACATGTCTGCTGGACATGGAAACTATCAATTACAATTGGCTGTACAACAAGTATTATTGTTGTCCTGACACCTCTCTCAGGGGTGGAAGGTTTCAAATGTCACACCAAATTACATACATATGCACAGCTGTTGCTGATGAAGAAATGGGCAGCTATGGGCCTTACCTACATCCCTCCTGCAAATCCCAAGCTTGTTTCCCTACTGTCTTACCCTCTTTGTGACCCCTTTTTCATCACTTTCCTGTCTCCCCATTTTCATTTCTTTCAAAGAAAATAGCGCAGGTGTGTGCCAGAGTAAGCACTGTTAAGCGGTTGTAAGCGGGTGTGCGCGTGTGTGTGCAGAGCTAAATGCCAGTGCGCATGCGTGAGCTCCGCGCAAACCAGCGCTAACCTGGTTACAACTGCTTAAAAGTGCCTTAGTCACTTTGACAGGTCCTGTAGTCAGTTCAAAAGCAAAATAAAATCCCACTGTCAGTCCCGAACCCAGGACCTTGGAAACAGTAGTCTGTATGACCTACCACTAAGCCATGACTTTTATACAAGAGCATTGTGCTAAAATAAATATAACATGTAATAGTAGGGATGAATGTAAAGGGAATATAGGATGTGTAGTACACAAAGCATGTCATTTAGAATTACTGTCAAAACTACTGGATTTCCATAATAGTAGTGTGTGAACAGAAACAGCTATGCTAGTTGGTAGCTTGTAGGTAATAATGTCAGTTAATGTACATATATAAATGTATGTATATTTACATATATATATATATATATATATATATATATATATATATATATATATAGTTGTAGGTGTCATTGTGCATACACACTTACTACAGGGTACAGGAGAGAGGAATGGGGAAATGTGAATCTACAACACAGCCTGAATCATGAGAGAGATATTAACCTTTACACTCACAGAACAGTGTCCACAGCATACCAGCATGGTCCCCGCCCTTACAATCTGAAAGGGCAACGCCTATCTCACATACCCTTTTATAGCACTGTCCTGAAATCACAGTGAGAACTGCAATCAGTACACAACTGGTTGCATGCAATTAGCAAATGCTGGCTTACAATTGGTGCAGAGGCCATCACATGTACCTATGCAGATACCTACAAAAGCATCCTGTACTAACACTCCACATATGCAATACATTCATTGCACTGTCTGGAAGCAGACAGAGGGAGAGAGACAAACCGAGACCTTGAGAAAAAAAAAAAAAAAAACGCTACACACTGTGACTCTAAGCTGTCAGCAGTGACAGTAGCAGCAGGAAGCAGAAGCAGTGGTAATGCAACCAGCTGTGACAAACACAGGTAATGCAAAGTAGCAGGTTAATAGTGTGCATACTGTGAACCCTCCAAATGTGCCATAGGTCTGTATCTATAGGTATGTCCATGTGATATGTTGTGTGTACGTAGTTCCACCAAAAGGGGATGACTATACATTACATGTCAATCAGTGTTAGGCCATGATCCTGGCAGCAGTTGTCTGTGCGTTGCCCTCAGCAATGGCTGTAGTGACTGCTTTGAAAGGTCAGCCAGGTTCAAAAGGCAGGATCAGCCCATCACAAAGGCAAACTGGCTGGGAACAAGTGTCTGCAGGTACCCAATATCACTGCATATGCATCCCATACTGAATAATTCCATAGCTTAGCAGACCAGGCCGGTTATGCATATGATGTGGTAGTTCCCAGGGTCAGTAGAGGTGCCACCTTAGTGGTGTGGGACCACTGTTGCTGTATGCCAGTGTCCAGGTACATATCCTGTAGTACGGCCAAGATTAATTACCAGTGTTATATGCGGTTGTATGTCCTCTTGGAGTGCAGGTAGCACACATCCAGGGATACCATCAGGTCACAGTGATGCTGTGTGTTCTGCTTTGCTGAGGGCGGCCCTCACCTGGACATGTGAGATGATAGGGAGGTTACATACAGCTGTGATAAGTATTTCAACTGGTGGGGGAGAAGGAGGGGGGATATGTGCACCGAACCTGTCTGCAAGAATGTTGCCAATATCTGTGTGTTTGGTGAATGTTAAGTAGGTGTGTATTAACGCAGAGCATATCTGAGGCATTTGGTCCATATGTGTAACATAACTGAAGAAGGCCTTGTGGTTATCCATAGTGTTTGTGGCCATTTCCCTCCCAGAGTAGGCCGTGGCCGTTGTTCTGAGAGACCGTAGCATAGTACCAGTGCTGACCACAGATGCCTTCCCTTAATGTGAATCTGCTCTGTCCTGCAGTAGCCTCCTGCTATTGTTATACAATCTGCCTCTGTCTGGGGTCCACCGGACAGGATGCCTAACCTTTGTGCATAGGGTCTGGGTTAGAAATGTGTGTGCAAGTTCCATGCAATCTGTGGCATGTCCGTGGTAAGCATTTGCAAAGGGGTCAGCAGTGTGGGTTGTGGCTTCCACTGGCCCAGTGTGCTGCATGGATACCATCTCAGTCCTAACAAGTGAATAACTGTCTAATCACATACATATCAAAGTAGTCTACTGTGCTGGTGGTGGTGGTGGGATATGTATATCCAGGCCGAGTAACTTGTGTCCACATCACATTAGTGGATGGCGTCCCACATACAGTACCTTGGGATGAACCCCCAGAGTGAGGTTGTGCATTGGACCTGTCAGTGTGTGCTGACCGATGGGTCATGCTACTATGTTGTGTGGAATGTGGCAGGTATTGTTGCACAGGTGTTGGCTGAGCACTGATATCTGGCCATGTACTTGTGTATCCACCACGACACACACACATGCAACATATGGGAGTAGTAGTATATCACTACACATGAGTATCATGTATAGTATGTATGCCATATATTGCTGACATAGTCTGCTGATATCCTGTTTGTGTTCTCTTCCAGGGAGATGGCGCGTCAGCATAATCCCGCCTACTCTGCAGTGGAAGATGAGGAGATACACCAGAGCCTGGTGCGGGAGTATGACATACTGTTTTCCCACACCAGTCAGAATCAGCAGGAGAGGGCTACACTGTGGCAAGACCTTGTCCGTAGGGTAAATGACATTGGCACGCATAATAGGACATATGAGCAGGTACGACATCACTGCAGTGATTTAATCAGAAGTGTCCATCAGCGTGCGTCAGATATCCACAGGCAACAGGTTGCCACAGGAGGTGGGGTGGCCACACACCCCCTCCCCCTCACCAGACTGGAGGGGCTACTCCTATGTGTTGTGGCTCCAGCCCCAGAATAGCAACAGCAGTACACCTGCATCATGATGGAGGCTGGATCCACACAGCAGCACGACATGGAGCATGCAGGTAATATGCCATATGTACACTTGACTGTTCTGTACACTGTTAGTTTATGCATGTGTAAGGTGTGTCCGTGGTATGTATCTGTCATCATAGTATGTAATTGTGCATGTGTGATACTGGCAATATCAGCAGCTGACATGTGAAAGGCAACTGGTGTACTACTGCACTGTATCATATGCAGTATCAATGGCACAGTTGTGCACACTGACATTAATCTCATCATTTCTGCAGGTCCCTCTGGGCTTACAGCAAGGCAGGCCATCCATGCTGGTGAGTTTGTTTAACAATACCTATAATAGTCCTGATAGTGCTAGTAACACTAGTGTAACTCAGTAGTGCTCTGTGTGTATACTGCGGGGTGTGCATGTGTGCCTGTGCCCATGTGTGCATGTGTGCATGTGTGCAGGTGTGCCTGTGTCCACGTGTGCATGTGTGCATGTGTGCCTGTGTACACGTGTGCATGTGTGCATGTGTGCCTGTGTCCACGTGTGCATGTGTGCATGTGTCCATGTGTGCATGTGACCATGTGTGCATGTGTGCATGTGTGCCTGTGTCCACGTGTGCATGTGTGCATGTGTGCCTGTGTCCACGTGTGCATGTGTCCACGTGTGCATGTGTCCACATGTGCATGTCTGCATGTGTGCATGTGTGCATGTGTACATGTGTGCCTGTGTGCATGTGTCCACGTGTGCATGTCTGCATGTGTGCCTGTGTCCATGTGTGCATGTGTGCCTGTGTCCATGTGTGCATGTGTAGATGTGTCCATGTGTGCATGTGTGCATGTGTGCATAAGTGCATCACTGGTAACAATGTGTGGACACTGTAAACTGTGTTTCCTGTCTTCCTCCCACAGGTTCTGGTGCTGCTCTGGTGTCCTGCAGCAGGGAACCTGAATCTGGTGCCACAGGTACTGGTAATGATGATATCTGTGTAATGGTACAGGAAGGTGTGTCAGGGTCTGCCATTGGTCAGCCAATTGACAGTACACAGCTGTCAACCCCATCATTGTGCACAGTCATCCTGCCAGTACATCCTTTGTCACCATTGTCCCTAGGTGATGGACAGGATACGGTGGGCATTGACCAGGGTAATGTGGTACCTGTGGCACATGCGTCCCCACACAGCAGCCATGGGCAGGGTCCTGTGATGGTACCACACAGACAGTTGCCCATGGGTTCTCGTGGGAGCATCCGTGGGCATACTGCCTCTGGCAGACGTGCCCAAAGAGGTCTGTCAACCTCAGCTATGTTTTGGGCTGTCATGCAGGCACAGTCACGTATGGAAAGGTACACCAGACAGGGTCTGAGGGAGCTGAGAGCATGTCGCACAGCCATGACTGACAGTATGCGTGACATCGTGGATGCTATCCGTAATTTCACCGATGTCATAGACAGACTTTGTGGGGACATATTACAGCAGTTCCACAACCAAATGTCCATGAGCCAGGGCAATGGTGGGCATTTGCGGCGTCGACGTGGCTGTATCCCAGCAACAGCAGCAGCTGGCAGTCGGCATGGACGACAACAGGCCCGCGCATGCCCCCATAGTGCCAGCAGCAGCCCCAGCAATGCTGGGTCTGTGCTGTCATCGGAACGCCCCAGGAGACCATGTGCACGTGGCTCTGGACAGTCCCAACAGGGACCTGTGTCCAGTCAACACACTCCCACTTCTGATGACAGTACCCAGTCTGGCTTAGTACTGGATATGGTCCGTAGCACCCCTGCCAGGCACAGGTACCGTGTCCATGCCCACAGACACTGATCTGTATGACCTCCCAGGTGCAGTCTGTGGCTGTCCACAAACCCCTGTATATGGCAGCCATGAGGTGGAACTGTGTGCATGCATACACACATGCGAAATGTTAACACCTAGGGTGACCACATACATGCACACACTGCACCAACAGTGCCCCACCCTGTACTGCTGCCCCTCACCAACACACATACACACACATGTCAATTGGTGGTATCAGTGGCAGACTCAGGCATACCTAATTCACACCCTGTGCATATGATGACACTGTGCCACCTCCTGCAATCTCCAACATCATTGCGGGAACAGGTAAACATGTTGCTGATGCACAGGGTGACTACATAGAAGTGTATTAGTAGTATCATGTTGGTAACAGTACAGTGTGCTGATATGACTGTGTGTATATCCCAGCATGCCTGATGCAGTAACCGTATGAATGTCCTGAATTGTCATCTGCACCCATAGTACGTACCAAAGTGTAACAGCTGCACATAATTGCATGCCGGTGGTAAGGATGTCAACAGATAGCCGCATACATGGGTAGCACAGGGGGGAAGCTAACACAAGTAGTGATATGCAATGGTGGACATGTACAGTAATGGTGTCAAGTTGCCCACAACGACTATGCAATGTGGATGTTTGCGCATGTTGATATGTGTGCAGAACCAATGTAATCCAAATCACAATTAACTATGACATAATATCAGTTCTACCATGGGCATCTGTGCTGTGTATTCCTGGGTACATGTTGATAGTGCCTACATATTTGCATTGTTACTTACTGTTAGTGTTACCCCTTCTTTGTTGTACAATGCACTACTTCCATCCCTGCTTACTGTAGCTTTGTTTGCATGCATGTTTGCTTGGGGTTCCCTGGAACACTGCTTACACCTGCAATGCAGAGTTACAGTGCTTCTGTAGACTCCTAGTGACATCTGCATAGCGTACGATACGTATGTCAAGTTTACACATGACAGAACGTCACTGTCTGTCCTGTTTGCATGTACGTTGCCTGTGACACATTGCACATGTCTTACCTGGCATTTACCCATGTGTGCAGTCATATATGCCAGTGCTATGAAACAGTAGCAGTACACCCACACATACACACCTTCAGTATGTTGTTCCCCATTGGCCCTATGTGTTGGTACTCACCATGGCAATCACACTACTAGGGTAGCATGTGCAAACCTGTGAATCACCTCTATGGTCAAGTTGTGGTTTATGTGAGTCATGTGGCAATGCCACAGCTGCCACATGTATGCAGTCAGCCATCACCCTTGGCCAGGAACGTACAACACATGTGTGGGATGCCACCACACAGCCAATCTGGGGACTGAGCTCTCTGAACCCAGTAATGCCATACCCTGTCAGGTGGCATGTCATATTACAGTGACTACAATACAAGTCAGACATAGACACGCACTGACAGCATGCTGAACACACTGGGGCATATGTGGGGACTCAGAATAGCATCCTGCCTGAGCATCACACACCTCCACAGCTGGCACACAGGCATATGTTCCATCAGAACAGAGCACATGCCACACATGGCACACACATCCCATGTGCCACACACTCACAGCCTGTAGGGCTACACAACACACCTGTTACAGACGTGTCAGGTACCTGTCTTGGGTGCTGCACTGGGGTCCCGCTCAACAGGCTGTATCTGGTGAAGGTCACAGTGATATGCCTCAGGGGCACTATGGTCCACCACAGAACACATGCATAAAGGTCAGTCAGAGGCATGGACACATATGACTCACTCATTGACCATGCCACTATGGCTGACCTGAGACATACCTCCCTGGACTACATGATAGGGAACATAGAATGGATCTCTCAGCATGTGGCATGGGCCAGTATGAGCCTGATCTTGGTTGCCAACATACCCTCACCAGCAATGCTACCACTATATGTAGGAATGGTGTTGTATGTCTACATTCTGCTCAGTCTCCAATGTCATTCATAGGGTATCCGCTGGCTGTCAACATGTGCTTACATGCTAGGAAAGCCACAATGATGTGCAAGGGTCATCTTGCACGTGACACCCATGGCCCGATGTATATTGGCAAAGCTCCTTGATACACACATACTGCCTTATGCTGCAGGACACGGATTACATAGCCACCTCCATGGTATCACACAGGTTAGGACACTAACAGTGCTGCTACACAACACCAGCAGTGTACACCGCAAGATGCATGCACTGGACACTGTCCTCAGCATGGTGAACTGCAATGTCTGTGCAGTACCAGAGTCCTGATTCATGGCTCACAGGTGTTACCCATCACTGACAGGTTATGCCCCATACCATGCCTGTCGTCCCCTACACATGTAACACACATGGACAGGGGGGTGGTATCCCAAGGCACCACAGATACACACACCTCCAGGTTGTTGGCACAGCACAAAGCATCAGGGCCTACTCATGTGCAGCTAACAGTGTGTCAGACTGCCATCTGGTTCATAGCCTGGCACACACAACCCTCCCATACACAGGAAGACCACCTATCCTCCATAACAACACTGGCAATATGACAGTCTCAAGAACTGTCTTTATATGGCTGGACTGCATCCAGCCAAACATTGTGCGTGAGCATTACTGTAGCTACAACACACTAGTTGAAGGGTTCACAGCATGTGGTCACTGAATTGCAGTGGAATGACATGTTACCACTCCCACAACAGGTGGGAACATGCAGCACCTGTACATCGACTACATGTAGACTATATGGCCCAGACCAGATGTGTATCCCCTGCTGTAGGTATTTTACCATATACACCCACACTGTATAGACACATACCGCGTGCAGCCCCTGCACAGTAAGACACAGTCATATTGGTATACATTGCAAATACCATTTATCCACTCGAGGCATGTGTCAGACATGGTAACTACTGCAGATCACAGGTATTTATGTGTATGTTTCACACATACATCATGTGTGCAATGCCATTGCTGGTTTAGGCAATGGCATGCATTGTTATGTACAAAGACCCACACAAGGTCATTATGTGTGACACAACCACACGTGGCAGTTGTGGGTTACCAAAACATACCTATCTGTACTCTGACAATGGTAATAGACCCAGTAGCAGAGCGCACTATTGGCATTACTGGCAAACTAGCCCTGTTTGGCTGTGCTGATAGTGTGGTGACATCCCCTGTGTTTACTGGGGGAATATGCAGCATCTGGTGTATTGTAGTATTTGCCAAAAGGATCTGTTCTCTCACACTTGCATTTACACACACCCTACTACCCTACACGCACACTTGCAGGATTCATACCCCTACCTAACTAAATCACGACACGTGAAAGAGACGCATTAGCAAAGCGCACTATTCGGATTACTAGATAGTTCCTCTTCTCTGGCTGTACTTATAGGGTGCTGACATCATCAGTATTTTGAAAGGGTAATGTGCATCAGGTAGTGTGATCTCCTGATTGCCAAAACTAACATGTTTTTCATACGGAAATGCACACACACAAACGCCCCTCATCCAAACACACACACACTTGCAGGTTTCAAACCCCTACCTAAATATGTTATAGCACTTGAGAGTGACGCTGTAGCAGGTTGCGCTATTCTGAGTACTGGCAGATGTATCTTCTCCAGATGTATGTATAGGGTGCTGTCATCATCACTGTTTGGAAAGGATAATGTGCATCATGTAGTGTGATCTCAAAAAAGCACATGTTTTTCATACAGAATTGCACACACACAGAGTCCCCACATCCAAACACACACACATGCCATCTACAGGTTTCAAACTTCTACTTAACTATATTATAACACTCGGGAGAGACGCATTATCAGAGTGCACTATTCGAATTCCTGGGAGGTTTCCCTTCTCCTGCTGTACTTATAGGGTGCTGACATCATCAGTGTTTAGAAAGGGGAATGTGCATCCTGTAGTGTGTTCTCCTAGTTGCCAAAAGGGATATTCCCTTCATACAGACTTGTACACACACTAGCCCCCTCCACACACACTGAGCATTTGCAGGATTCAAACCCCTACCTAACTATGTTATGACACTCAAGATAGACACATTAGCAGAGCGCGCTATTTGTTTTCCTGGGAGGCTTCCTTCTCCTGCTGTACTTATAGGGTGCCGACATCATCTGTGTTTAGAAAGGGGAATGTGCATCCTGTAGTGTGTTCTCCTAGATGGCAAAAGGGATACTTCTTTCATACAGTCTTGAACACACATTAACCCCCTCCACACACACTGAGCATTTAGAGGATTCAAACCCCTACCTAACTATGTTATAACACTCGAGACGGACGCATTAGCAGAGCGCGCTATTCAAATTATTGGGAGGTTTCCCTTCTCCTGCTGTACTTATAGGGTGCTGACATCATCAGTGTTTAGAAAGGGGAATGTGCATCATGTAGTGTGTTCTCCTAGATGGCAAAAAGGATGTTTCTTTCATACAGTCTTGAACACACACTAACCCCCTCCACACACACTAAGCATTTACAGGATTCAAACCACTACCTAATTATGTTATGACACTCGAGACGGACGCATTAGCGGAGCGCGCTATTCGCATTACTAGGAGGCATCCCTTCTCCTGCTGCACTTATAGGGTGCTGACATCATCTGTGTTTAGAAAGGGGAATGTGCATCCTGTAGTGTGTTCTCCCAGTTGCCAAAAGGGACATTTCCCTCACACAAAATTGCACACACACTAACCCCCATCATCCAAACACACACACACACCATTTGCAGGATTCAAACCACTACCTAACTATGTTATGACACTCGAGATGGACGCATTAGCGGAGCGCGCTATTCACATTACTGGGAGGCTTCCCTTCTCCTGCTGTACTTATAGGGTGCTGACATCATCAGTGTTTAGAAAGGGGAATGTGCATCCTATAGTGTGTTTTCCCAGTTGCCAAAAGGGACATTTCCCTCTCACAGCCTTTCACACACAAACCCCACTCACCCACCCACACTGAGCATTTGTAGGATTCAAACCCCTACCTAACTATATTATGACACTTGAGGGAGACACATTAGCAGAGCGCACTATCCGAATTACTGGGCATCTGTTCTGCACCTGCAGTATTTATAGGGTGCTGACATCTTTATTTCTACAGAGGTATGTACATGTAGTACTACCTGTCAGGTGGAGGATAGCATATATATGCATTTGCAGCCACCTACGTCAGACTCAGATATGCACATCGCACTGGCAGGTTATGTTCTATACCATGCTTTGTGACCACAGGACCTGTAACACACAACACAACCAGTCCAGAACACCACACCCACATCCAGGACACACACTTAGCTTCCATGGGAACAGTGCCGGGATATGCAGGTGTTCACATACACCATTCCAGTTGTTAACATCAGGTACAGGCATATTGTGTGTGAGAACTACTCAGGCCTCTACCACTTTACCCTACAGCCACTACAATTTGTGGGTCCATGTTCTATGGCAGAGCCACACACCACAGCCACATGGGGGAATACATATTGCACCTGTCCATCTGCAACGTGGGTACTCACTGTTCCACACCAGAGGTAGACCACCATTGTTGATATCTGACCATACCCACCTTTCCCTGGACATCCATATCCCATCTCCACCCCCAGGCAAGGTTGTCACTGCACACAAACTGTATTTAGCACAAGCAGACTCTACACTTGTGAAGACTGGTGTGGACGAATTCAGAGGACCCATGCTGGGGGACTATACTGGCCACTCAGCATAATCCTTGACAATTGCATTCTATGAGCATGTGTACAGTTTGCATTGATCATGCTATCCCACATATACCCATGATTGCTCCACAACAAGACACCTGTCAGCTGTACACCAGCCATATATGCGCCGTACAACAGACAGAGTGAGCTAATATATTGCAGAGCTGTAGCCCACAGAGGGAGGACATCTGTGAACAGTTCCGGCACGGCACTTCATTCACACATAATCATTACAACACAGTGTTGACAGTGGAATTGTCCAGAGAATGCAGATAGGGCTCCCCTCAGTCTGTTATTGACGGACACCTACTGTCAGAGATCCTCAGCAACCCTCTCCCAGCACACACCGACAACATGGCTGTGGCTTAGCACATTCAATCCCTGTGACCTCCACGGTGCCCCTGCTTGACAGAGGCACAGCTCACTAGCCTCACATGTTGCCTTCTGTGACCTACTTTTCAGTGGCACAGTAGCCTACTGTACTGGGGATGCAAATGCCAAGCACACTCTGGCTGAGCTGTCATTCCCTAGGGCAACAAGCCTAGTATTGACCTCTACACCCATATGTTCAATTGTCGGATGCACAATATTTGTTGTGCTGTTCTACTGTTTGCAGGTCTTTATTGCCATAGCATTCCCTGTTCCTATGACCAACTTGTGTATCTGTGGAAGATGTTTGCATATGATGGCGATCCACTATATCACTTATGTCTCTGTAGTCATTTACTGTGTGCACTGGGCAGATTGCTGTGTTGTGGTTGGTTCCTGGACTGACACGTACAACTAACAGATATGTTTGGCCAACTGCTAAACGGAGATATGGCCTAAGTGTGTGAGCATGCCCAGTTCAGCCTTTCCATGGCATGTTGTCTGACATATGCCTCATTTATCAAAGTGTGCGAACATGCCCAGTGTGAGCTTTCCATATGTTGCACTCTGAAGTCCACCACATATTTGGGTGTGTGTGAACTTCAACAATATCTCACGTTTATGGTTGTGTGTTGGGTGTCATGTTGTGTACTAACTGGCCAACTGCTTCGTGTCTGCCACAACAGGGATTATACTGTGCCTGCAGGGATTGCATGGGATACTTTGCAGACAGTTCTCAACATACTTTCATAATGACCTAACACTGCAGTACCGTATAGTGTACTGGTTCAGTACTTTCACTGTGGTGGACAGTATCCTGGGCTTTAGTCCTATGACTGCTTGACATCTTCATAGTGAGCACAACAGACTGTGTAGGGGCCAGTTGTGCACATATGACCATGTTGCATTATGTTCAGATATGGACTACCTACACCAGGCTCGTCCAACATTGCTAGTGTATTCCACAACATGGGTGGACATTGGCAAACACTAGCGATGTTCCCTAGGCCATTTCTGATGCTAGTTACAGGGTGTGTTTGTCCTTCGACACACATTGTAACTGGAGTTTGCCATGACATATGTCATGGTTAGTATACTGTGCCTCCGTCTACCTCTGACATAACAGTGATACCCAGGGTTAGCCTACCATCTCCCATCCACTCATCAGGATTCCTCTTGAGGGGTGTCGATAAGTGATTCTCTGGCTGACCTGTACCAGGAGTTTACTGAAGAGTGGGGGTGCCTTCTGTGTTATGGATCATTCTGTACAGCTTGTCCTATGTATGTCAGTGCTGGGGTTCAGGTCTCTCATGTGCATAGCTCACTGCCATTCAGATTGTACAAGGTGCAGCATGTTCATTGATTCCAGGTTGGACATGGCTTCATACATCAGGCACAGCTTGCCTGTAGCTGGGCAGTATGGCAGTGTGTGGGGCTGCAGTTTGTTTACTCAGGCAACACATGGCATCTGTTCATGCTCTTTGCTACTCCTGGTGGGGTACTGTTGTGGACTTTACAGTTGATGGAGGTGTCTGCTGCGGCATATCCCACAGGGGCTATTGTAGTCAATTGTGATGCTGATGGAGGATGACTGCAGAGCCACAGTGACTTCCCCTTATCTACATCTGCCAACCTTCATGTTTGGGTGGGTATATAGTCTATGTTTCTGCGAACACTACAGCCACATGTTTGTCCAGTGCAGGATATCTATCACCTTTTGTACCCAGGTCTCACATTACATGTTAGGTACGTCATGGGTTAACACCTGTGTGGTAATTTGTGGGCACTTACTGTATATCCACGGTGGTTGTCTATACACAGTTCTGCAATTAGCTTGCTGACATGGCTATGACTCCAGTTGTCTGTTTGTAGGTGGCCCTTTTGTGGGTTGCTTGTGTCAGCTGGGGGTTGGATATGGTGGACTGTTTGTACTCCTCTGCATACATGTTCAGTCACAGTCCTTCCATGTTGGCCTATACCTATGGGACATATATACAGAACGGGGGGGCCAAGACCAGGCCTTGTGGGATGCCACTCATATCTGCTTTGTAGTCTGACATGGATGCGGCATGTCTGACCATGTCAGTTCTGTCCTTGGTCTGGTTTGCAACCCCTCTACTGACATAGGGGTATATATTTAAGCTAGTGAACATATCCATACTGAACTCGTACGGTATTGTCTAGAAGCATGTGCACAGTCCAGCTACACTGTGTGGACCACATTGCCCTCATCAATGACCTTAATGACTGCTTCAAATGGGTCAAACATGTTTAGGGGCAGGATCTGCAGTTACGACAGTCACACTGTGTAGGGTTCAGTATCAGTAGGTCCACAATAGCTTTCTGTCTGCGGTACATACTGATCCTTTCCATAGCTGTGCAGAACAAGCTTGTCAGGATCCTGGGGTGGTAGTTTGCAGTATCCATTCAGGCAACACCTTTGTTGTGATAGACCACGGTTGTTGTACACTGCTCTTTGGGTACATATCCTGTGGTAAGGCTGACATTGGGCAGTAGTGTGATTTGGCATTCCATTATTCTTGGAGTCCATGTTGGCCTCAGCCCAGGACACCATCACATACCTTTGCTGCTGTGTGTTCTGCTTTGCAGATGATGGCTGTTACCTCAGCATCTGCAATGTCAGGGGACCAGCAGTCTGCTGGGATAGATATTTTGCACTCTGGGGGGGTGTTTGCACTGCACCTGACAGGTTGTATGTTAGCAATATGTGTGTGTGTTTGGTATGTTGTTTGTAATATCTGTGTGATTCGGAACATATCTGTGGATGCCCAACATGGTTCCTACCATCAGTTGGGTAAGCCTTGTGATTATCCTTAGTGTCCTGTACATTTTGTATCTTCATAGGTTCATGGGTTCATACTAGGCTATACACCCTAGGGCATTAGTAAGCCTAGCCAGAGTGTGTGTGTCTTTCGCCACCCCTTGCTATGTTCTATTATGGCCATTTATGAATTTCTTCACTGTGCCTCTGTCTGGTCGTGACACAGTGAAGACCCCCAGTATACATGTACGATCATCCATCCACTTGGCAATATTCCTGTTGAGGGGTGTCAGTGAGGGGCTCTGCCTAACATGGATTGGGATCCTGTTTCTGGGTGTGGGGAGCCTCTGGGTTATGTATCTGTCCCTCCAGCACATCTTATTTCATTATGTGTTGAGGCTGACATCTGTCACTCTCACAGCTTCAATGGCTTTGATTTCCTGTGGTGGAGCATGTCCATTACTCCTGTGTTGGACATGGCCTTGTACAACAGACATAAAATGCCTCTGTGTAGGCAGTCTGTGACTGCATTCAGCTGGGGTGTCTACAGCCAGGCAGCATATGACATATATTTCACACCCTTTATCCTGTTGGTGGGGTAACTATGAGGTCTTCCAAACCGCTGCAGGTGTCACGTACGGTACATCCCATATGAGTCATTGTACTAGATTATGGGTCTGATAAGGGAACAGTACAGCGGCACAGTGACCTCTGTTGATGTAGATGTGAATCCTTTCATGATACGGTGTCCAATATCGACAATCTTCCTAGCCACATTGGCATTGTGAGTGTCACATGACAGATTACTGTCGACTTGTGTCCCTAGGTCCCTGATTACTCCTTGCATACATAATGGTTTGCCACCTATGTGGTAATTTGTGTGTACCTTGTCTGGTATTTGGTGGGACATTCATACTGTCCAGTGTCTTCAGGATGTCTGGGTGGAGTTCTTGTGTGTGAGAGTGTGGTCTGTCGCATGCTACAGACTGTACAGCAGTTTGGACTACACTTAGGTGCACATGGGTGGTCTCCGCTGCTTTGTGCATTGTCAGTTACCTGGCCATATGGGTGTCTGTGCTGCATATGGATACTCCCCCTCCTTTGATGTTTTGGTGCAGGTGTTGGGGCCATAACACATGATATGTGGTATAACCTAGTAGTGCTGGTGTGCTATCACTAGGCTTGCAGCAGGCTTCTGTCACTGCACAGACATTGATGTTCTCCATAATGGGAAGTGCCTCAGGGGCATGCATATTGCAGTTTACACATCTGGCATTGGTCAGCATTACCCTTATGTTTCCTACCACTTATGTTTTCTAGGGTGGTGGGTAGTCTTTTTGGCCTTGCCTACATACGGCTCTATGAAGGTGGCAAAGGCCTCATCCAGTATCCAGACGCACAGGGGTAACAGGTGCAAGCCATCCCTGGAACAGCAGCATGGCTTGTCATGCTTGACATCTCAAGCAGACAGACATTAGACCCTCTTGGACTGACAGCTGTAACTGTGCCAGCTGTTAAACATGATCATTCTGTGTTTGTACTGTGGCATCATTCTTGGTGAGGGTTGGATGCTGCACACAGCCAGTGTCATACCGGCCTGGGGTACATACTCAGAGGGATCATCCATGTCTCTTTTCATGTTGACCAGGGAGGTACATCTCAGGTCATTCACACCAGCATGGACATTGAGTGCATCATATTTCTGCTTGCTTTGGGGTGACCTGCGTACTTGTGTTATGTGGCATTTTGTGGCAGCCTACAGGCAGCTTACTCTACCCTTTCCCTTGTTCAGTCTGGTGAGTGGGACAGCAGTGTGTCTGCCTATACAGACACCTATTACAACTGTATCAGGCATGTTGTTTCTCCTTCTGGCCTGTGACTGTTTGGCACACCAGCTTTGTGTACTATTCGTTGCATGTGCTATGTTTGGAGGTTGTGGTTGCTTGTGATCTGCTTTGGAGGTTTCTGTTGGTGTGGTGTGTTTGTAATTAAGGCCTCCGGGAATATTTTTCTGTGTTTATGTGTTTGGTTTACAGTTGTGGTAGGTCTATGTGGGACTGGGTTTGTGGTGTATATGGTTACCTTCTCCTCCTGACTAGTTTTGACAGTACTGAGTTGGTGGAGCTCAACCTCTGGTTTGGATACATGGTTGCATCTATCACATATGCTTGTATTTATTGGGGGGTGTTGTGGTTGTCTGTGTACTTGGGAATGGTGTCACATTGCCTCTGGATTCACAGATTCTACTTGTTGTGGCTGGACTTAGTGGATTGTATGTGTGGACATATGTTATTGCCATACTACTGGTCCGTGATTACTTCCCTTTTTATGTTTGCTCTATCATGTGGTAGCTTCCTCATTCTCTTGCATGGTTTGGTAATGGCTGGAGTCCAGCATGCCAGATGCCTGCGTGTATGGCATTGTGTGTTGTTGTTATTTGTGATTGCATACTCCAAGCATTCCTGGCTGTGTTCATGGAATGCCTGTATAACATGTTCTGTGGTGTGTCCCATATTCTGCACTTGCACAGGGCATTTCATGGATTCAACATCAGTTTGGAGGGCTGCAACCTATGCTTTACACATGTTTTCACTGTGGTATTCCGGCCAGGGACTGGGGTCGGGATGTGTATATCCAGTGTGATTACTCTATGGTCTGGTCTTTCCAGTGAGGGGTACACTTCTCATCTTGCCATCCAGTACCCATGTTGCTGATTATCACATCCAGTATGCTTACCCCTCTTGTAGGAGTGGTACATTGTTCCTGGGCATTTTGGTTTATGGATTCTGGGAACTTTTCTCCTACTGTGTTGGTGCTAGTATAATGCTCCCGGTGTATGTCTGGGTATTTTCAGTCAAGCAATATAATGTGGTTTGGGGGGCTTGATATATTCATGTATTCCAACATAGGCCAGGTGCAGTTCTTGGTATTAGGACAGTAGTCTGCAGCAGGCTATATACTGGGAGGCGGTTTTAGCCATTGGTATTTGACCATGGCTAATCCATGCTGCTTCTTGTTGTGGTACCAACATGGGGGTGTGGTTATCCTTGACATTTATTGCTAGTCACCCTCCTTTTGTAGCTTGTTCCATGTTTTGCGGCTGTACAGCACAATATGAGGTGTGACCTGGTAGTGTTAGGGTGCTGATGTGAGCCTTGACCCAGTTCTCTATTACAGGACTGGCATCTACATTCTCCATACTGTGTGTGTTTACACTGCACACATCTTGCTGTTTAGACTTCTGGCATTGGGTAGCATTAAATCTAAGTTCCTATCCCTTGTGGTACCTATGAAGGTGGGTTTGTGTTTTGAGTCTTACCTATTCAGGGCATGCTGTGGGTACTGACAGCCTTTGCCAGTATCCATGGGGCATGGCATGATAGGTGCACGCCACCCCTAGCAGGTGGTGCATTATGTCATGCTGCGCATGTCTTCCCAGCCTGAAACACATTGGCTCCCCTTTAACTAACTGCATTACTTCAGCCAATTATTGCACTTGATCATCCCATCGTCATTTTGTGGCTTCATGCTTGGTGAGGGTGGATGTTAGTCAGGGTGCTCAGGTGTGCATATAGTACATGGTGTTACATTACTTAACACATGGCATTCATGCCTCCGGTGGTGCTGCAGGGCTGCCTCTGTCGGATGCGCATATTACACTTCCCTGTACATGTTTGTGAGCAGGTCATGTCATTTTAGGCATCCATGTTATTATTTGAGTGAGTCAGAGGGGGTATCATTCCCAGGGTTCCTACTGAGCCAGTGTATGTGCTATGCGTTGCCTCTTTGCCAAGGCCAGGGCATACTGGGCATGCCTCCTTCTGCCTACTGGGGCAGGCTCAGGTTGTTCCTCCTCTGAGTCACGCTCTGCCTGTGATGGGCTTGGCAATGGTGGGGAGCTGTTTGGCCCAGCCCTATGCTGGTCCTGCTGCAGCTGTTTTCGCAAGATCATATTATGTTGCATAGCACATACCATGACAATTTGGGTACATGTAGTTGGTGTGTACTGCAAGGCTCCACCAGATGTGTCCAGACACCGGAACCGTGACTTGAGCAGCCCAAACACACGCTCTATTACATTACGTGTTTGTGCATGTGCCTCATTATGGCATTCCTGTTCAGGTGTGTGTGCGTTTCTGATGGGTGTCATCAGCCACGGCTCCAGTGCATAACCTGCATCCCCCACTAGGTGTCTGTGTCGGATGTCCCCATTGGAAAATGTCTGGTACAGCTGCGTCAAATGCCAGATGTGGGAATCGTGGTAACTCCCAGGGCAGCCAGCACACACATTCATTATTATGCCCTGGGCATCACACACGACCTGGCAGTTGATGGAGGGGAAGCCCTTGCGGTTAATGTAGGCCCTACCCCACTCACTGGCTGGTGCTTTGATGCGTATGTGCGTGCAGTCTATTGCACCCACTACCTCAGGGTATTCCGCTATTTGCTGGAAGAGATGCATATTGCTGGCCAATACCTCATGGGCATTGGGGAAATATACATGATCACCGACATGTGCTGACATGGCATCCAGAAACTGGTGCAGTACCCTGGAGGCTGATGCCTGTGATATCCCCATCATATCGCCAGTTGGTCTCTGGAAGGTACCTGTTGCTAGTATTCTTAGGCCAACACATACCTTGGTTTCCACTGGGATGGGTTCCCCTCTGTTGGTTCTGTGTGTGAGGCGTGGCCTGCACAGCTCAACAATTTGCTGCAGGAGCTCTCTGTCCACTCTATAGCACTCTACTATCTCCAGCTCATGTAACCCGTGGTAGGTGACCCTGGGCCTGTACACTCTTCTCCGTCTCCTCACTGTGGGCTGTCTGGCACCATCTGCATTGTCACCACCCTCAGCAAGTCACCTATGTCTCATTATGACAGCTATGGCAGCCCCTAAAATTTCTGCTCTGAGTGAAGCTTTTTCAGTTTTCACTTCTATTAGCTTACTCCTGTCTTGCAGTGTCTCCTAAGAGAAACATCCTGCACTACTGTTTGCAGAGTTTTAAGTGCTGGGCTGGGCCAGCTGGGCCAGCTGGGCTGCCTGTGTAATTGCCTGCTTCTAATTGTTTTCACCTGCTAGCTTCAGCAGTTATCCCTGCTAGCTTCCTATTAATTCTGTTGCTTCCTTTTTCCTTTCTGTTTCCTCAGGGAGGAGCAACGTGCATACCAGCAGAAACACGCTCACAGTGGCTTACACGCGCTGCGTGCTTACGGTTCAGAATCTACTTATTTGGGTTAAAACGCATGCACACCCGCGCAAACACTGTTACACGTCTGCCAACAGCCTCCAACATGCTCAGCCTGACCTACACGCGTGCACACCAGCACAAACAGTGGTAAACATCTCCCAACACACTCCCACATGCTCAGTCTGCCTTACATGTGCACACACTGCCCTACTCGCGCTTCATGGCGCGCACACGTGCGCATGCACGCCCAGCAAGAAACTTTGGTGTAAGTAACAGTGTACACCTTCCATTTCTTGACTTTCTCTGACTTATCTAGTGGCACACCTCTTTCCATGATCTGTGTCTGTCATCTGTCATGTTACACTGACCTCCAATGAACTGCATTTCTTTCTACCATTCCCCCCTGTGATGTCACCTATCTCCTACTCTATTCCTCCCCCTTATGTATCTCTTACACTACTCAGACTGTGCTCATTTGCTATGTGACTGTGAGATTCAGTATCCTAACCCTCATTTACATGAGATTGCCTACTAATGCTTAGTTACATGTCTTAGACTCAGCTTCCCCCCTTAGCAACCACTACACGGTGGCCATGTTGTTTTTGGTCTGCTGGTCCCTGCATTGTCATTCAATGTATTGCATGAAACCCACATTTGTGGGTTTATAACCTTCTTTTTTATGGTTTTATACAGCGCAGCCCATTTGCGCGGGGCTGCGCTGGGAAAAAAAAAATATTTTTAATATTTTTGCATCGGGTTACCTTGCCAATGGCCACATATTTGGCCATTGGCATGCTGCCTGAGACATATGCACCCTTTATTTGGAGCTGACATGGCTCTGTTGTGGAATTTGCAGAAACGTACTCAGTTGTCAACTGAGTACATTTCTGCAGCTAAAACGTCTCTTACACGGACTGTTTTCTGCTTCGTGGATCGCTAATATACCTCATTTGCATACCTTTCGGCTGCAAGTGAAGTATTTAGCATGTCCACGCCCAGTCCGTGTAAGAGACGTTTTAGCTGGTCTCTTACACGGAGTTTAGGGCTGTTCCTGGATCGCGAGGCTTGCATGGAGTGTTGCACGTCTCTTACACTCCGTGCAAGCCTTCGTGAATCCTGCCCCAAGAAATTCACCGTGTTTTTAAGTATCACTCAAGAAACAATTTAACCAATGAAAAAACGTGAAATGTGCAGCCTAGATAATTTTAGTGTCTATCTCTCACATAGAACAAAAATGCAGGTCAAGCAGATTTCTTAAGACAGAAAACAAAATGGAGCAGGTAAAACACAAAGCAGCTCTATCAGCTTAAGCACCTCATAGATAAACAGATATAGGTTTACTTTCATCACCCAGCAAGGAGTCACTAACACTGCTTGTATTTATGTAGTCTTGCAGTTTTGTCAGAAAACACACAATGTGGTTGACACATCACAATGGCACTGAATGAAAGCAATGGATAGTCATTCACGATATGCAGACCCACTTGCCTAAGTTCTGGTGCAGAAAGTCACAGTTTGTAGAATACCTAGATATAGTTACATGTATGCTAGATAGATGCAGTCGGTTGATGTTAAAACCCTTTTTCATTAACGGATTTGCTTCTTAATCCTTTTTCTGTCCCCATACATGTAAAAACATTATTAAATTGGAAACTGATCACTGTGCTACAACCATAAGTGATTTTCCATTTTCTGGTGCCTGGGATTGGCATGCTTATTTCCAGATGTAAGGACTGGTCATGCATTCTCTTGTGTCTTCCTGCAAATAGTTAATGAAATATACAAGATGACTGCAGCTTGGCAGAGGCATTTCATTTTCCCTTCTTCTTCATTAGCTGTTAGCAATGCACTTGGCTAGACCACATTTTGTTTCACCAGGATAGGTAAGCCTGCATTGGCTTCTCACTACCAATCTTCCTTATTAGTTCCTTCAGAGTACAGGTTGTTAGTTGATCCAAAATTATCTGGAATATACACAGGCGTTACCCCATGTTCTACAGACCAACACACAGCTGTATTTGGAATATACACAGGCGTTACCCCATGTTCTACAGACCAACACACACCTGTATTATTTTGCATGCATATTTAATACCTGGCCTAATAAACTGAAGACACTTTAAAGGTAGCACTAGCTAATTAGCATGCTCAGATAAACCAAGAATGCCATCCTCCCTGCTAATTGGTGGTCAACTATCATTGTAAGTTCCATAATCATAGGCCGAGGCTAGATGACTGAACAACTCAGCACTTTCTAAAGAAGACAGGGGGCATGAATCAATCTTTTAGGTCTCCTGATAGAGGATAGACGGTCAGCAAATACAGCAGTGTAAATACTAGCATTACTACTGATAGTATCCAAGGTGATAACACACACCTGTGTGCAAAGGGGTGATGTAATGTGCATGTCACATGCTTTGGGAACATGGGGCATCTAAAAAATACTTCTGCCTCACATCTGCCCTGTTTTCACTCCCCCACCTTCCAAACTGAGGGATTGTGTATGAAAGAAAATGGGCAGAATAAAGAGGTAGAGTTGGATACCCGATGTCACCAGGGGTGGTACAGAAACATGGCAGATGAAAAAAGGCAAAAACAAATACATCCATGTAACTGTTTAAACAGTTACTTCAGTCATCCTGAATGCGTGGTCTGAATTGTACAGCATTCTTATAATTCTAGAGATGGTATCTTTTACCCATTTTGGGAGTTAAAAGCCTTAGTTGGGACACATTATTATTATTTTTTTTTATTATTTTATTTTACATTTGTTTATCCGGTCCATTTTCAGCGGAGGCCCGGGGAGAAATGCTCCACATTACAATACATTACATGAGAGTAAAAAGAATAGAACATACATACATATGACATATATACATGTCAGGACAACATGCTAATGATTAACAAACATACATATGACATATATACACGTCAGGACTACACGCTGGTGATTAACAAACATACATATGACATATATACACGTCAGGACAACATGCTGGTGATTAACATACATACATATGACATATATACACGTCAGGACAACATGCTAATGATTAACAAACATACATATGACATATATACACGTCAGAACAACATGCTGGTGATTAACATACATACATATGACATATATACACGTCAGGACAACATGCTGGTGATTAACAAACATACATATGACATATATACACGTCAGGACAACATGCTGGTGATTAACAAACATACATATGACATATATACACATCAGGACAACATGCTGGTGATTAACAAACATACATATAGCATATATACACACACAACAGGACATCATGCTAGTGATTAACATTTCTTACAGTTGACAATCAGAGGTACATTTTTTTTTTCTTTTACAGTTCTGTAAGGTAAATGTATACGGGTTTGGAAGCTTTCAGGGGAGAAACTGTTTATACATAGCTGTACCCTAACAAATTCTCTTGGTATGGATTAGCTTGGTGAGTGGCATGAGCATAGCCAATTACTTAGTGAGTTTTCAGGAATTTTTTGAATTGACTAAAGGAGGTGGTAGAATTTATTTGGCTTGGTAGTGTGTTCCAGGTTTTGGCAATGGTGTTGGCAAAGAGGGACTTACCAGCTTCGTTTTTATGTTTGATGACAGTCATGAAGTTCTGATTACTAGATCTTAAGGCTCTAGAGGGAATGTGGGGCTGAATTAGGTGCTGAAGTGCTGGAGGTATCTCAGGAAGGTAGTACAGTTTGTGTGCTATAGAGAGTTGATTGAGTAGAAGTATATGAGGCAACTCAAGCCAGTTGAGTTGCTTAAGGGATAGACAGTGGTGGGACCTATATGAGGCTTCAGTAGCAAACTTGGCAATCTTGTTGTAGCAAGATTCCATTTTATTTAGATCAGTTTGGTGGAGGTTGGTCAAGATGCGAGAGGCATAGAGGAGGGTGGATAGAAGATGAGTCCTTGCGATGGTTACTTTATAGGTTCATAGGTAGGTACTAGGCTATCTGCCAGAAGGCATTTATAAGCCTAGCCAGAATGTGTTGGCTTTTGCTGCCCACTTAGATTAGTTCCCTGTGCCTCTGTCCAGCAGAGCCACTGAAGTGATCCCCGGGGTAAACTTTCTGTTTCCCATCCACTCGTCAAGGTTTGTCTTGAAGAGATTTAGTGAGGAGCTCTGCCTAATGTAGATTGGAATCTTGTTCCAAAGCATGGAAAGTCCCTGTGACAGGAATCTATCCCTCCAGCATGTCCTATTTATTGTTGTGGTGAGGTTTAGATTCCCTAGAGTGTGTGGCTTGAGGGGATAAGCTTTTCTTTAGGTGGAGCATGTCCATCAGTTCTGGGTTGGACGTGACCTTGTATGTCAGGCAGAGATCACCTCTGAGTAGGCGGTATGCAACTGAGTACAGCTGGAGTTTCTTCAGTCGAGCTGCATAGGGCATCTGTTTGAGGCCAGTGATCCTATTGGTGAGGTACTTCTGTGGTCTTTCCAGCTGTTGCAGGTGTCTTGTAAGATATATCCCAAATGGGGCATTGTACTCTATGATGGGTCTGATGAGCGATGAGTAGAGGGGCACAAAAACCTCTTTTGATCTGGATGCAAACCCTTTTGTGATAAGGTGTGCCACGTAGAAGGATTTTCTAACTATTTTGGCAATGTGATTATCAAAGGAGAGTTTACTATCTACTTGGGTCCCCAGATCCCTTATTATGTCTTCCGTACTTAGGGGACTACCACCTATGTGGTAGTTTATGGGTGCTTTGTTTTTTCCAAAGGGGATGACTATGCACGTTTTGGCATTTAGCTTGAGGCCATGATTTTGACACCAGGTGTCCGTCTCATTGAGACCCTTTTGGAGGATGTCTGTGTCAGCCGGAGTGTCAATTATAGCCCCTAGTTTGCAGTCATCAGCCATAGTCCTCCTGTGCTTGCCTGTACCTCTGTGAAGTATATGTCGAACAGGAGGGGTCCTAGGACTGAGCCCTGGGGAATGCCACTCATAGCCGGTTTAGAGTCAGACCTAGCTCCCCAACTCTTACCATGTGAGTTCTGTCCGTGAGCCAGTTGGCAACCCATCTTATGACGTAGGGGTTATGTTCAGGCTGGTGAGCTTGTCTATAATTCCAATAAATTCCTGGTGTAAACTCTAAGTACTCCAAATGCTCAAAACACACTGTTGTACGCTAAAACAAAATAGAATTTAAGTAGTAAAGCTTTCGAGTTAACACCCTTCATCAGTACATAACTTCAAATGCATTACAAAATTTCATAAATAGGGTAACCGTTAAAACACATGATCCAGCCAGCCTACCAAAGTTGTCCATCAATTAAATATTTAAAGGGAAACCTCTAAAGTAGGTTTTTGTTAGAAAAAGCATTTCTTATTGCATTATACATCTGTAAAAAAATGCATATATAATCAAATACATGCCCAAATATATGTGTGCTTGTAAAAAAATACATAAAATGAAATAAGATAAAACATAAATGCATTAAATATTATCCCTCTGTTTTTTTATCAGTACCGGCTTTAAGCTGACAGCTACATTCAACCCTGGTTTTACCTCTGCATCTAGTCTAATAATCCATTCAAGCTCCTTGAGCTCTAGTACATTATTAATATCTCCTCCCCTCATGCCTAACTTAACCTCATTTATTACTCTAAATTTAAAGACATGACCTTCATTCTCCATAATGTGTTTACTTAATGCATTGGTCAATGACTGCCTTCTAATTTCAGATTTATGCTCTATAATGCGTTGTTTTAATTTTCTAGTTGTTTTGCCTACGTAGAATGCTGTGCATTTGACACAAGTAGCCAAATATACTATACAGGAAGGATTGCAATTCGCTAAGCACTTAAATTCATACTTTTGCTTAGTTATAGGATGCTCAAAAACATTTGTTAAATCAAATATATCACTACAGCATGTACAATTAAAGCACTTCTGCGTAAGTGTTTTATTTAAACATTTTGCTTTATTTTCCTTAAAGTCTTTATAGTATAATTTTTGCTTTAAGTTTTCTGAATTTCTAAAAGAAAAAATTGGTTTTGTATCTAATATATCTCTAATCTCTGGCATAGCTAACAAAATTAGCCAGTTCCTTTGTATAATATTACAAACGTCTTTAGTATAGGCATTAAAGGTGGTCACATACCTAATAACATCCTTTTTCCTCTCTGGTGCATTCATTAACTTGTTCTTATGGCTGCCAAAACAGGGACCATATTCATTATGCCTTTTCGCCTTTACTTCTTCATATACTGTATGTATATATTGGGGAGGGTAATCTAATCTAATGAATTCCTGTACCATCTCATTTGCTTGAGTTAAAAAGTTGGCATCCTCTGTATTTAATTTACTAACTCTAATCAATTGTGATTTCAATATACCTTTAAAGGTATGTTGAGCATTTT